>NW_021703774.1:62855662-63089605 GCF_005190385.1 Monodon monoceros | reverse complement strand
AGCCATATATATATTCAAAACTCTTTGTAGCCAAAGTGTTATCTTTGGACTGTCTACAGAGAATAATAGGCCAGAAAACTACTGCCCATGGGCCAAATCCAGCCCACCATCTGTTTCTGTAAGGTCTTACTGGGAAGACATCCATGCTTATTTGCTTATGTATTGTCTCCAACTGCACTCACTCCATAGCTGCAGATTTGAGTAGCTGTGACAGTGACAGTCTGTCTTGCAAGCCTAAAATATTCATTATTTGGTCCTTTACAGAAAAAGTTTGCTGATTCCTGGTCTGTATGAATAGTAATGTCCTAATATCAAAGAATTATTATTAGTCAGAAGACACCTGTGCCCAGCTGAACATAATCCATTGAAAGGAGAGTAGAGTTGATGAAAAAGGTCCCCAATATTTTATTCATTAATCATCCACGAATCTTATTTGGCATCCACTCTCTGCCAGTCACTATTTTAGTGCTTGAAATATAGCAGTGAACATAACAAAGTCCCAGCCTCCCAGAACTTTCATTTTTTGATGGAGTCAGAAAATAAACACACAAGTAAAATAATGTCAGAGAGTCATATGTGCTAAGGAGAAAATAAATAGAGTAATGGTATAGATCAGTGCTGTCCCATAGAAATATGTAATATAAGCCCTATCTGTATGTTAAGGTATTCTAGAGTAGCTCCATTTAAAAGTTTAACAAGTGAAATAATTTTTAACATTGCTTTATTTAACCCAATACGTGCCCAAAATCATCACTTCAACATGAAATGTTAATGAGATGAGTTGTATTATTTTTTATAAAGACTTATACTAAGTCTTTGTAAAGACTTATACTACTTCTTTGAAATTCAAGGTTTCTTACACTTATATTTGCAACCTGTTTCAATTATGAGTAGCCACGTTTCAAGTGCTCAATAACCAAAATATGACGACTGTGTTGGATAGTGCCAGTCTAGAGAATGACTGGAGAGGCTTCTCTAAGAAGGTGGCATTTGATCTAATACCTGATTAATGAGAAGACAGCCAGAGAGAAGGACCAGCTGGTGCAAGAGAACTCAAGCAAAATGAAGGAGCTCCAGAAAGTGGGGTGACAATATCAGAACAAAGAAAGATTGGGAGCACATGAGACAGAGAGGGAGGCAGGAACTAGAGGACCAGGAACCTTGTGGCTATCTAGGGAATCTAAATTTAGTTCTAAATGGGATGAGAATATCCCTGACTGGTTTTGAGCAGATTAATATAACTTGGTTATTCTCTTTTAAAAGTTACTCTCATTGATGTGTCTCCTCTACAGTGTATACTGGGACAAGAATGCAAACCAGGAAACCAATTAGAAAGCCATTTTGGTAGTCCAGTTATAAGAAAACAATGACTTGGATATTTACGTAACACTTTATGGATTTCAGAATTCTTATACATACCTACCTCTAATGTTATTAGCTAGTATATGAAGTAATTAGCACTATGCTGGATGTATAGTAAGGACTCAATAATTTTTGCATAATATTATTAAGAAATTCAAATCTGGAAGATCCTTCTACATAAGCTAGAGCAGTTCTTTGACAATCAGGCTTCTTCTGTGGCCAGGTAATCTTAGATTGCTTGATTTAGGCAAGGGACAGAAACTTTACAATTTCTTCAATTTGGAAGGATTTATTGTGAGGTTGCACATAATAGTAGGAAAGCCAGGAATCTCAGAGAACTCTAGAAAATCCTCATAGCTGAATTACTCCTTCAACAGCAAGTATTCTTTGCCCTCAGTTATGGGTATTGATGTTCATGGGAGTCACTTTTTCCCCCCTTTGTATTCCCTCTCTGCTCCATCTGGGGAATTCTTCTCTTATTTCCTACATCAGATTCCTAGGAGAAGGAGTCTACTAAACCTAGCTAATCATTGTCATCCCTGTTAGGTTAGAGCTTTCCATCCAGACCACTGAAAAGTCTGTGGGTGATTGCCCTTGAGTCATGTGCCCACCCCTGGTCCAATCAACTATGGTAGAAGTATAGGAGGGTAAAACACAGAGTTACGTGGTACAGAGCATGGTCACTGTTGAAGAAGAAAAGGCTTATCTCAGTAAGGACTATGGATAATGCTTTTTCTGTTAAAAAAGAGGGTTGTGTGTAGAGTAGACACTGCAATTAATGTGTTCAATGTCTTGTGTTCATTCAAAAGATATTGCTTATTTGTGCCAGACACTGCTCTGCCCACTGGAGACATGGTAGTGAACAAAGCACAAATCATCCTGCCTTCCTGGAGCATGCATTCTACAGGAAAGATATAAACAATAAAACAATAAATCAGTAAAATATGTATGCCAATGAGTAAAAATACTACACACAAAAATAAAGCAAGAAGAGTGATTAGCAGTGTCCTGGGGAAGAGTGCTTTGATTTTACAAACGGTGGTCAGGTGAAGCTTGAAGAAAGTGAGGTGTTAATTATGCGGTTTGCTAAGATACAGCTAGAGAAAGAGAAATTTTGCCAAAACTGAACTTCAGTGCAAAGGCTCTGGAATGTTGGGGGATCCACAGGAATACTAGTGTGACTGAAGCAGAGCAAAGGAGGGACAGAGGTCGGAGAGACAACGGGAACTAAGCTACTTGGGGTCTTATAGGTCATTGTAAGGCCTTTGGCATCTACTCAGAAGGAAATGGGAAGCCATTGGAGGGTATTGTGCACTGGAGTGACCTGACTGACTTCAATTAAAAAAGAAAAAGATGACTTTACCATGAGGAAAATACAAGGAGATATAAAGACAGAAGCCAACAAATCAGTTGCAGTGTCCAGAGAGCAATATCCAGGGAGCAATACTGGTGGCTTAGAATGGTGAGAATGGTCAGACCCAGCAGGGAAAGCTCCAGATGGGAAAAAGCTTTATCAGCCCTTCTGAGAACTCTTCTTATTTGGACAATGCTGGCCTTTCTACCTCTTTGTTTACCTGTAATTGCCCATCTGGACATAGTCTGTAGCATTATAAATCTCTACCACCTAAGGAGAATTTGGTAGCGCTCCAGACAACTGACTCAATAAAGCATTGTGTTTCTTGATGACTTATTTCTCAAGCTGGATGTGGAATTGAAGGGAAGTGTATCTGAGGAAGAAGCCAAGCCCTTAGGCTATGATAATGAAAATGACCCGTATAGGGGAGGACCATCTACTTCAAGGTCAACAACGTAATATCTTCTTAGCTCAAGTCAACCTTGGGATTGGAATCATGGCAATTCCTGTTTGCTGCCTTTATCTCAGTGAGCCACCCATTTGGCTTCTGGTTGCAGCCATCTTGACAGAGGGCACCTGCCCACCCATGGTGAGTGCAATCAGATGGAAGGGGCGTTCCCCACCCAGCTGCCCAAGGCCCACGCCAACCATCTGGAGTCACTAGAGCATGACTGCTCCAGCTGGGGTGGGTGAGGAAGCACTATGAAAAAGGCTGGAGAGTTAAGGAATCTGTGCAGTTCAATAAAGAGAACTGGATTCCAATATCAGTCAGGAGGTCTGAAATCTGTTCCCTACTCTCTTGCAGAGAATATAAGAATATACATAAATTCATTTCAATAGACATGTAGTAACCATGTGTCAGGAATATGTAGGGATGATAAATAATACATATCCCTAACTTTAAGGAATTCATATTTTATCAATGGAAATAAACACATCAATGTACAACTAAGAAAATATGTCAAATATTATTAAAATGTATAGAAACTGTTATATAGACATAGATTAGGGTGGGACTAAACCTGGCTAGAGGAAGTGAGTAAGTCCTGTGTTTTGAAGAAAAAGTCAAATTTGTCATTGGGTAAGAGAAATAAAGACATTCCAGGTTGAACATGCATTTACAAGCATAAATAGAAAGATATGAAAGTGGATCATATATTTGGCAAATGATAAATAAAAGATTTTAACCAGAAGACAGTATGCAGGACAAAGTGAGTACAGATTTGGAAAGGTAAGTTGATAACAGGTTGTAAATAGCCACTTTATTGGGTAGGAAATACAAGCCTATAATTTTATTTCTTCTTCGTTACCAGGAGAGTAACATGATGATTTAATAAAACAGGGCATAAATGTCTTCAAAATCTGAACTTGAACTTGACTTTATCGCTTCACTTTGCTTTTTCTTTACTTCATTCCCTGATCTATACAACACCACTGATTTCCCCTTTTTTAGTCTCTCTCCACACTTTCCTGTATTTTTCCCACAGGAAAAATAATACAATGGACATCAATACAACTAATAAAATACTAAAAAGAAAAAAAACTAGAAAATATCCCTTCTGCAGGTTTGATAAAAATGTGGGCATTAGGTCTTCACAAACATACAGAGTGACATTTAAATTATTTTCTGACTTTAGATGCAACCCACAAACCATGATTTGTTTTCATTTTAACCCAGTCATATGAAAATATTTTAATTTCCTTGAAAATTAATGTCTCTGGAACTGTGCTTTTCCCTCCCTGGTGATATAATCTATATGCACTCACCGCTTTTGTATCTTTTTTTTCTTTTCCAAGATAGTTCCCTGGATGAAGAAATTCTGTTGTTGTTATTTTGATTATTTCAGTAATTTCTTGATTATCATAAAAAACATTGGGGAAAAATCTATCCAGATTCTTTGAATCAGGGAAGTCAGAGAAATTTTTCCTCAGGTGTGGAATTATGGTATCCCTAGAAGAGCACTAGACCAAGCATCAGGAGACCTGGCCTGCCACCAACTTTGTGTCATTTGACAAGATGCTTCAGTCCTCTTGACGTTCTAGCCTCACTGAAAATGAGGGGCTCAGATTTAATTCTGACTAACTGTTCTTATGAGTTCAAAATGCAATGACAGTTACCTCCTACAGAGTTTCTCTATTTGTAGAATTTCTAGCTACCAAGTACATTTCATGGAAACTGCCCGTTGATTCAGTAGGCTCCAAAGTACACCTGCCCATCTGACTTTCCAAGGCATCATCCTATTCATCCAGATCATGAAACACCAAGTCTAGGCATGATAAGAGACTTAAGTAATTTTTGGATCATTTACCAGCTTACATAAGCAAACACTATAAATCACCAAGTATGAATTCCCATTCATCCGGATTATAGTTTTGAAAAGCTAGATAAAGAGCAAAAGAAGAGGAGGGAGACAAAGAGAGGAAAGATCGGTGATAGAGAATTTGAGATCCAAAGAGGGATAATCCTGGCTTCAGTACTGAAGTTTGCTTTTTCATAATTTGCCCTAATGGCTCACTCAAGCATTGAAAGGTCAGAGATTCTTATCTCTCAGCGAGGTGACACATCCATTTATCACACTCAAGCTAATGTAAATGTGTTGGATAACTCCAAAAGGGGGTGGGGAGATTCTTTATTCTAGCCTCTATATTCTTTCTTCTTCTTCTTCTTCTTTTTTTTTTTTTTTGGTTAATAAGTTTTTGTTGAACAGAGAAAATATATATGTTAATGTTCAACTTGAATTGTAAGTCATTTAAAAGGATTTCTAATGATCACTTTCATATTGAATTATTAGACAGTCAATTAACAGACACAGAGCCAATCTCCACCATCTCTTACTGGAGGGAAATGAATTACGGGGATATTCTATAGGTAGACAAGATTCACTGAGTCATATAAGTCAGAGCAGTTGGTGCCTCAATATAAAACAGGAAATCGTGTGCTATTTTCTCCAAATAACTTTTCCTGTATGTTCACGGGTAGTTTCTTCAGCAGAACTTCATTTTCCCCCTTGGAAGAGTATTCCTGTCTACCCAAGTCATCATGACCCTCGAATTCCAGGGTTTTAAAAACACTGGAGTCCCAATGTTTTTAAAAATCAGCCAGATTTTTCCTTAAAAATTTTCAGATATATGACTATCTTCAAAATAGTTAAATTGAACCCTCCTCATTGAATACACATTCTTTTTCTTTTTTTCTTTTCTATAACCTTTTTAAAAATCATATGCTGCAT
Organism: Monodon monoceros; assembly: GCF_005190385.1. Classification (NCBI taxonomy): domain Eukaryota; kingdom Metazoa; phylum Chordata; class Mammalia; order Artiodactyla; family Monodontidae; genus Monodon; species Monodon monoceros. The sequence goes on along the minus strand of NW_021703774.1, from coordinate 63,083,659 downwards.
TATTGATAACTTTCTTAAACCAATAGAAAAAAGGAAAAGAGTGACAGACTATTTCTATAGATGTGAGGTGCCTGCCTGCTTCTATTACATGATCTCCCTTTGGCAGGATCAGTGCTTATTTTCATAACCCATTTACACTCTCCCGTACCTAAGTAACATAGATGTAGCAAGAAAATCACCCTCTACCACACACCATTATAATGTCTGAATAATAATACTAATAACACTAATAATAGTAATAATAATAGCTTATTATTAAGCAAATGTCCTATAGAAAATGTTTTCTCTGTACCAGGATTGTGCTAAGAACTGCCCTTTAAGATAGGTGCTATTATCTCAATTTGTTAGATGAGAAAACTGACACCAAGAACGTTTAAATAATCTTCTAAGATAACAAAGCCAATCAGCCATAGAGTTGGGAATTTAATTCGGGTCTCTTTGACTTCAAATCCTCTGCTCTTTTTATTACAATAGAGTTTTTCAGCACTTGATTTGTGACCGATTCATGACTCATAAAATAAATTTTTTAAATATCAGAGAGTATAACATGAAGTGAGTCATTATTGTCTTGTGAAACTTTTGTTTTAGATTTTACATTCATGTGAACGTGTGTGTGTAAAGGGATGTGGTATAAATTGTATTTCTCACAGTCAAAATAATTTGAAAGCCACTGTATATTATGCTTTTTCTACATTGTATTAACCCCTTGAGGGTAGAGACTCAGTTTGTCCACTATTGTATCTCAAGATTATAGTTGATGTTAAAAATATTTTTTACTGAATGTGGCTATTTTATAATCAAAATGTCATTCTATTATTAAATCTGTGGGTACAGGCAGAGTTTCATCTGAATGGTGAAGTGTTAGTTATGAAATATGTCTTCCAACCAAGAAACAGAAATGAAAGGGAAGCCCAGGAGTGCTATAGACTGAGGCTTTCTTCCCATGGTATTGACCCTGAAGGAATTCACGGCTTCCCAGCTGGGCTACTGGACTGGGGAATTCACATACCTGCATCCTTCACTCAGAGTCAGGCTTCTGGCTGGGACGTACGGCATCAAGGTAGGGAAATGTAAAGAGCTGCCGACCATTTGAGGATAGAACATAAATACCTCAGAACAGTAGTGAACAAGAAAGGGCTTGACAGCCCAGAGAGCAAAGCTCCTATACTTTATTAACTGGTCTGTGTTTCTCTAATTCTTTTATTTTCTATGTTCTCTGTTATTTTCCATTGCACTTTGTAAAATATTGGAAATTTGGGAAGCTTGGGAAGCTTGGAATTGGAAATTCCCAAGAAGCTTGGGAAGGGAAGGAAGAAATTGTTGTTCCCATTGTTAGTTTGTTATCAAAATAGCATCAATTGTTTCTTTTCCTATTTTTTTAACATGTTCTTTGTAAGAAATTTAGAAAATGCAGAAAATGTAAAAAAGATATAAAAATTACTAGAATTTTCATACCCAGAGATCATTGCTATTAACATGTTGGCATATTTATTTCTAGTTTTATTTTTATCTACTTGTGTGAAAATATTTTTGTCAGGTAATGTTCTACATATAGCTTGGTATCCTGCTTTTTTCTCTTAATTCTGACCTTCAAGTATTTTCATGTATTTTCTTTTGATTTTAACCGTCCTTAAAGAATATAATTTTAATAGTCTAATATTTTATTGAATAGTTGTATCACAATTTTTTTCTATAAATTCACTTATGTTTAACACATATTGCTTTTGATTGTAAGATTTTTGTCAATCTTTCTTCATTATTACACTTTTCCAGATAGATATCTAGTAATATTGTCTTCTCTCTCCTGAAGTTTTCAACATTTCCTGCTCCATCCTCATTCTTAGGAGATGACCTTGCTTTTTATTTCATTATTTCAGAAAAGAACCTCCACAAGCTTCCCCCACAAAATGTATCTATTTATTTATTGGCATCTACCTGACTTTTGCTTGTTAATATACAACTGTCTTTATTCCTATTTTAGGCTCACAGCTCCACTTGTGAGCAAGTTTTCATCCTCTCCTGCTTACTCAATGATATCATTTTGGAAATTTCCCACTGCCCATTCCACATTATACAATTTTCTCTTTCCTGAATCATTCCCATTTGCTTATACAAATCTGGGATGTATAATTATTTCTATTTTACATACATGGAAAGTGAGATTATGACCTTATCCTGACTTTATCACTGTCTCTTTTTCCACTGTATTGGTTAGCTTTTGCTGTGTAATAAGCACTCACACAATTTAGAGACTTGAAACAATATACATTTATGTAGCTCATGATGCTGTGGATTGGCTGAGCAGATCTTTTGTCTAGGTCAGCTGGGCTATTTCTTCTGGGCTTACTAAAGCATCTGCAGTCAGCTGGCAGGCCAGATGGTGGCTGGATGATCCAGGATGGCTCCACTCATGCATCTGCCTGTAGGCAGGCTGTTGGCCAGAGCACCTTATTTCTTCTCCATAATGGCCTCTCAATTTCCAGCAGGCTAGCTTGGGCTTTTTCACATAATAATGATTTCAGGGCTCTGAACACAACAAGAAAAGTCACGTCCCAAAACACAACAGCTTTTCAAGCTTCTGCTTGTTCACATTTGTAAATGTGCTATAAAATGCATGTTGTATCGAAAAACATAACTGTAAAATACATAGGTGAAAGAGAAGGAGAGATATTCTGACACATTTCATTTACAGGGCTGCAGATATATAGACATCAATACTTCAGTAACCTCCCTCAAAGATGTTATAAAAGTACTTTAATATGTAATAGATATTCTGAATGTTATTTTTTTTCTTTCTCCTGAGATGGAGGGCCAAACTGTGATAACCAGTTGACCACAGACATATGAATGAGCCCAGCAGATAGCAGCCAAATGCCTAGAGAAACTATGTTATCATCAACATAGAGGCAAGGGGGTCTATAATATTGATCATAATATCATTTACTGATTTTAGAAAGGGGAGCCCCATAAGCACTGGTAACAGTTGTTTCCTAAGATTGGGGATAAGGATTGATGGTAGAAAAATTTTTTTTATAAATTTAGTTGACTTCATATAGCATCGACATCATGGGGGTAGACAATGCATCTCAATCTCACTTTAAGTCAGCTTTTGGTCAAGGCTTGCATAAATTAAAATCCCTTTTCCTAACCAGTCACCTACACAATGCTTTCTTACTAATTCAGGAGAGGATGAAGACCAGATAAGAGGGAGTACAAGTTGTCTCAGGTGACCTTATTTATTAAAAAAGAAATGTACAGAGAAAAAAAGTGGTAACCATATATAATGCTAGAGATTAAAATGGGGGAAACATACACAGTAAAGAATTTGTACCAGGAGGAAGAGGGTTGGGAGTTAGAATTTGGGCCCGACATATGGAATGGGATGGTGTTAGGAGGTAAGGACAAAGCGTGACAAAGTCTGAACCACAGGCTCAAGATGGGTCACAGAAAGAGTGGGACACATGTTAGAAGACGGACAGGGTAGACGTTTACTACTCACAATCCCTCAATAGGGCAGAAAACTGAAGAGAGTTGTGTCTCTAAGACAATATTCAAGAGTTTGCTTACAGGTTCAACATTGTTTTCTCCACAATGAATATCTAACTGCCCAGGGAGCTTTCCACCATGTTACACAAGATGCCCAGGCTCTGGGTGAGTCATGCAGTGAATAGTGCGTGGATCTTAGAGTCATATGTACCTGGATTTGAGTCCAGTTTCTAACACTTGCTAGTCGTGTGACCTTGAATAATTTACTTAATACTTCTCTGGGCTTGTTTCCTTTTCTATGAAATAGAAATAATAATACATACTTTCTTGGATGACCATGAAGATTAAATAACAATATATATGTAAAGGGTGGCAAATAGATTAAGTATTCAGTAAGTAGTGTAATTAATATTGTCAGATAATATGGATTCAATTTCTCTCAGTTACCGATTTTGTAGCTTGGGTAAATTACTAATGTCCCTAGACCTGTTTTATTTTCTGTGTAATTAGGATCCTGTTAATTTGTGAGGTTCAGAGTGTTCCAAAAATCCTTTAAATTTGAATACAAATACTGTAATTAGGGTCTATAGCACACCTTTTCCTGCACCTTTGAGAAGGCTGGGAATCAGTTATTAATGCATCTGTACTTTCCTTAGATTGCAGTGAATAATTCTACTTGAGACTAACTAGAGCTTTTGATCTTGGGTGAAGAAGGGGAGAGATGTACAGCTGGAATATATTCTTCATGTACAGTACCTGCCCCTGGTGAATATGCTAGCATACTTTGCACAGATGTCTCTTTATTTCCAAACAGGAAACTAATTGCCTTTCTTGTTTTAGTCTGAGAGGTTTTCCTATATTGCTACACAAATGATGGGAGACATCCCTCAAACTTTGCAGAGCTTCTCCCCTAGTGGTATCTTTGACCAGATGCCTCTCAAGTATCTCACATTGCAAGAGGTAACCTTCATCGTTTAAGCTGAAAATCACCTTTATTCCATTATTTTATAATTATTGTTTCTCAATTGTTCACACACACACACACACACACAAATCGGACTGAGAAAGGGTGAGTGAGGAGAAAATGCTTTCAGCCTTGGTGCTAAAGTCAGGAATCTTTTCATTGTTGTTGTTTGTAACTGGTGATCAAGGTATGGTGAAATCTGCCAGACTGAGACCAGGAGTCGGAAATGCTCTTCCCACAGGATGTGTGCCTCACAAACAGCAACGACCCACCATGCCCAGCTTCCCCAGTGCCCCCTGCTGTTGTTTCCTTAAGCAACCAAGCAGAGAGCAGGGCATATCCCCTAAAGTCCTGTATAGTTGCTACGGAAACCCTAGGGCTTTCCTAATTAGAGCCAGGTTGAGCTATAGCTAGTGAGGGTGGGCAGACTTGCTTCCTTTGGGGAAACTCTCCTTGAAAGGCAAATCAGAGCACCCCTAAACCATCTACATTTTACCTCTCACCCTGGTGAGATATGCACATTTGATTTGCCTCAATAACACCAGGCCTCCAGACATTGAAACAGTTTTCAAAATCCTTGGTGTAACACAGAGTTTCATAGCCAGAGAAAGTATAGCTTCCCAGATGTTCTAGGACAGACCTAAGCATGGATATATTTGACAGTTTATTGTGTGACCTTATTTTCCTTTGCTATTAGGGGGTGGAAACAGTATGGGGATTTTCAGAGAGCTAGTTGGATGGGGAAGGCAATATAGTTTGGAGGGAAACTAATTGTTCATACTCTTCACATTACAAGCAGAGAAGAACAAGTAGAAACTTGTTCTTCTCAAAAGGTCAACAACCTCTCTATTATAAAACCTATTTTTCAACAGCACAGAGTCTCAATTTTCTTGATCACTCAAGAAAGTTGCTGTTATCAACTTAGATTACAAGTTTGATCCTTGGAAATACTCTCTCACGAGTACTTTCAACCTCTTGTTCCTTCTTCCTTTGCCCTTTCCCAGAAAAACCTAAACTCTCAGTTCACCACGTAGTCTCTGTTCCTTTAATTTAACAACTGGCACTTTTAAGGGAAACCGTATAACAGTGTGGTTTGGGGCCACAACCAATCCATGGTCTCTGACCTTAGCTGTGCCCTTGCTTACTTATCATTGATCAGTCTCCTTTCCCATTTTCCTCAGTAACTGTTCTTAACCTTCACCTCTCTCTTCCTGCTCCCTGCTTCTCCATCCCTTTCTTTATTCTCAGCAGATGAGCTCTTATATAACATCATCAGAGACTTTAAGCCATCTGAAATAAATGTCTTTGACCATTGAGCAGCTACCTGCAAATTATCTAAATAAGAACTACATACTCCCTCCCTCCGGTCTTCTTATCCTGCATCTTAAAACAAGATGCTCCACTTTTACAATGTTCTTCCACACCCATACAGACACCATTTATTACCCACTTTGTCCTAAATCTTCAACCTCTCCTTCAATACTAGCTCTATCACCTCAGACTATTAACATATTCATCAAAAATAACATCAACATAAAACAAAACCAGAAATCTCAAACCTCCTAGTTACCACCCCATTTATGTCCCTTTCCTTAGTCAAGCATCTCGAAATATATTCGTTTATTCATTCATTCATACAATATGTTTGCCTTACTCTGCACTGTTCTGAATACTGGGTTACATTGATAAATAAAACAAATACAATTTCCCATACTCCATGGAGTTTACATTCTAGTGAAAGGACATAGAGAATAACCAAAGAGTGTGTTGCATGGTGAAAAGTGCTATGGTGAAAAATGAAAGCCTGGCAAAAGACAATATAAGAGTAAAGTTTAAAATGGAAAAAATTTACAATTCAAAATAGCACCAAAAACATTAAGTTCATGGGGATAATTACAATAAAGTATGTAAGACCTCTACAGAGAAAACTATGAAATATTATTGAGAAAAATAAATAAATAAATATGCTATGTTCTTGTATTAGAAATTTCAAATACAACTGTCATTTCTCTTCAAATTGATCTACACATTCAGTGACATATTAATCATATTTCTATTCAAAATGGTAAGGGCCAAGAAGAGCCAAGACAATCACGAGGAAGAACAAAATTGAAGAACTTACAGAGATTAAGACTGTGAGATATTGGCATGAAAATAAACATATCAGTGCAATAAAAAAGAGAGTTTAGATACATACCTATACATGTTTGGTCACTTGATTTATAAGAAAGATGGTACTGAATAGTTGTGGAGAAAAGTTAAATGTTTTAGTCACTGTTGTGGAGCTAAATGGATGGATGGATAGATAGATGGATAGATAGATAGATAGATAGATAGATAGATAGATAGATAGATAGATAAATGATAGATAAATAGACAGATAAAGAGATGAACATTGACCTAACTCACACCATACACAGAAACAGATTCCAGATAGATTTTAACCCTAAATCTAATTCTAGAAGATAATATAGGAGAATATCATTACAACCTTGAGGTAATTTGAAAAATATTTTTAAAGAGCATAAATAGCACTAACAACAAGAAAAATATTGATAAAATATCAATAAACAGGACTACATTAATATTTTAAATTTCTGTTATACCAAAAGAGATGGCATTAGAGGATTTTGAACAGAGAGGTGAGTTGATCTTACTCCTTCCTTAAGGAATGACTGTCCATGCTGTCTTGAGAGTAGAATGTAAGGAGGCAAGTGTGGAAGTGAGGAGGTGATTTAGCAGTGGACACAATGTGAGTGGTTAAATTCTAGTGAAAGTGTAGCTTATGAGATTTGCTAAACATTTCTTAAATGTGAGAGAAGGAGTCAAATACCAAATTTCTTTTGATCTGAGTCAAGTCAGTCAAACACTTTTCAGACTGTTCTGACTATACAGCGGGTATCCTCTCTGCTCTATCTGATGTTAGCAGCTTGCTCATTCTAAAAACATCCTATTTATCTGTTATTGGTGAGCCCTTCCCTTCTGGTTCTTCACTTACCCCTCTAACTTTTCCCTTTCAAGTCTTCTCATAACCTCCCCCTCTGCCTCCTTCTTAGATCTGCCTCCTTAGGAGTCTGACTTCAAACCACTGCTCTTTTTCTTCTGCATGTATCATGATCGTGACCTCATCAACTCTGGTTTAATTACAACCACATGCTTATGATTACCAAAGATATATTTGTGCAGCTGGACATTCATTCAAACATCAAAATTATATATGAGACTTCCTGCTGGATACATCATCAGATATCTTCCTAAGCATATCATACTCAGAAATCCAAAACAAACTCACAGTTTTATTCCACTCCACAGTGACATGCAAGTCTTCTAGGTCTCAGTTCACCCAGTTACTTAATCCCAAAACCAGGAAGTCATCTGAGATTTCTTCTTGTCTATTACCCACCCAGCCCTAATAACTAAGGGTTAACAGTTTCACTTCCTAAGTATTTCTTGAACCTATCCCCTCATATCCAACATGTATTATTCTGACAAGCCCATCATGCTCCTTCATACTGACCTAGTGTAATTTTTTCTGATTGTAATTCTGTATTCTTGCCCTCTTAGAATCCAACTTGCACACTATAACTGGATGACTGATCTAAAAATTATGATATTGTAACTCCTCTGCTTAAAACCTTTCAATGGCTTTTTATCATTTAAAGGATAAAGCAGAAATTCTTTAACTTGCTACTTAAGACCCTCCATAATTTGGTACCTGTTTACTCCCCAATATCCTTTTCTACTTCCTGCCTTGAATTTGGTGCTTAAATAATTCCAAACTTGAAGGTCTCACACACGTTCTTACTTCCTTATTTTATAAATGCAATTTCCTACTTTTACAAAGCCATTTTCTTTCCCTTTTCATTCACTACTCACTCACTAATTTCTTCTCATTCTTCCTTGGGACTCAAATCAAATCTAGAATTTAAAGTCAAAAGATTTGAATTTGAAAAAAAATAATTCTTCCATTTACTAGATAAATTATTTTTATGTCTCCACTAATTCCTTTTTACATCAGGGATAATGAACGTTACTTCAAAGTATTGTTATAAGGATTGAGATTAGATATTTAAAGCGTTTATCTCACTAAGATGCTTACTAAATAGCGAATGTTATCATTGCTCTTTTTATTATTATTAAACTTCTGAAGGAGGGCTTCCTTCAGCTACCAGGTTCAAAAAAATATCCACATCCACACACCCTGTGCACACTAAAGTTAAAGGACTTTACCACATTACAATATGCTATCTCTATATTCTATTGTTCCTACCACCACATTACATAAATTCATGGGAAGTGTGGCAGGAACTGCTTGATGTCCACTCTTCTCTTTTTCCTTTACTATTTGAACTCTATGTTTAACTGTGTATATTGCTTCCCAGAATAATATTTCTCATTTCCTTTCACTTATTGCTTCATAAAATTGTCTCAAAACTTAGTGATTCAAAACAATAACATATTATCCCTCACATTTTTTGTGAGTAAGAAATTCAGGAGGAGCCAATCAAGTCCATTGGCTCAGATCTTACACATGGCTTCAGCCAGCTAGAGATAGACCTAGAAGAATAGGGTGGACTGAACATTAGATGACCAACTGAGAATTTCTCTCCTTATGTAGTCTAAGGATCTTTCCATGTGGACTTTGCATGGCCTTTTTGGACCTTGTCACAGCACTGTGGCCTCAGGACAGTCAGACTGCTCTTTGATCCAAATGAAAGATTTCCAAGAGGATAATCTGGAAACCATATTACTTATTATCTAACCTCTTAGTGTTATCAAACTCAGGTTTGGCTGCTCACCACTTGAGAACCAATACTCAAGGGACAAGTGTTGGTTGGAAAAGGAAAGGTTGCTTTATTAGGGGGCTATCAACCTGGGGAGAAGGAGGACTCATGTCCAAAAACAACTCCAAAGATTCTGATTGACCATGCAAATTTAAAGGGAGAATCATTTGGGGAAGAGTCAGAGTCTTCTTTGAAAGAAGGGGGAGAAATTGGAAGTCCTTTTGAGTAAATGTGGAAATATCCTGAATGTGCCATCAGAAACGGAAGCTTTCAAAGCATGATTTATTGTACATTGTTGAATATTGAAAATTTATGTTTATCACCTCACCAGGATATGTCTGGACAATTATAAAATTACCAGTTAGTTTCTTCAAGAGTGTGTGTCCCAGAGTGTTTGAATAGCTGAAGTTCATGTTGTGTCTGATTCTTACACGTATCTGAAGATGGGAGCCTATATTCACTTCGAATCATAACTACCTCTAAAAGAGAATAATGTTAATTAGGCTAGATCAGGAGATCCGAAGAGAGAGATTACTTACAATCACCAAACCCAGCCTTTCCTGGAGGAGAGCAATGGTCCTCTTCGTCTGTTCTCCCTGCTGGTGAGGATATCCCAATCCATCCAATCCTTACTTCAGAGTTGTTTAACTAGCACAAACCACATTTTTTCCAGCCTAGCCCTTCTCTTTTGAATTGCTGTGTTGACCCCTGCTATACATGACTTGGCCTCATCATCAAATGCCCAGATCCTGACTTCAAACCTCAACCCATTTCTAGAGCTTACCTTATCCTGCACACCACGTTACCTGATACCATCTTTTCCCATATTCTCTGATTCTTCATCCTCATTATAGTTTAGACCTAATACTGAAATTGTTTTCATAGCTCAGACTTGGACTTCTCTAAAATCAATAATAAATCTCCAATTTAGCTTCTTTTTCTCTGGGCTACTTGGAATCCATCCCTGTGATAATGGACATTAGGCAGCACGGAGTTACCTTCATTGGTAGTCTCATTCTGGGATTTTTCATGGGATTGAGAGACAGTATAACACAGTGGTTAAAAGTCAAGGCTCTAGAGCCAAATGCCTGAATAGGAATTTTTTTTTGACCTTGACCATGTTGTTTAACTTCTCTGTGCCTCAATTTTCTCATCTGTACAACACCGGCAATAATAGTAAGACTCAATTCTAAGGTTTTAATAGGAAGTGAATAAAATAATGTATGTATCAAAAAGAACTATATCCATCATATATTAAATGATAAACATTCACTAGTGTCACACTGATATTAGTATTATAACTATTATACCCCAGTTTGTATAATTGGACCCCTGCCTGTCCAGAGGCTCATTGCTCATGTTAGTTTCAACCTTGGCAACTGGATCCTGGTCTTATTTCCCTATGACTTGAGATTCTGTCTTGATAAACTTCTTAATTCCCGAAGTTAAAGATGTTACCTTGATTTTATTCCTTTCTTTACCTCATACCATTTGTTGGTATGTACTGGATCCCTCAACCCCCTGTCAAGTTTCTGAGGCCCTGCCAACTAGACAGAACTAGTGGTAGACAGAACTAGTTTGATTTTACAAATTCTCTTTTCCTTTTGCTATGGGTTGGATGCCTGTAGATACACTCTGTTAAGCCAGCTGAACCTTCTTCATGCCATAGGAGTGTTACCTGTTATCTATCACCATTACTTTGACAAGAATTCCTTCTAGCTCCTGTAGCTGGGTCTGTTCTCCAAGCATCTGCTGCACTTTACTTCTAATCCCAAAATCTGGCCCATGTGAACGTATTTCATTGAACTTATAAAGAACCTGCCTTCCCATGTTTTTTAATATATGGTATGGCTACAGAAATCATATGTAAGTTTGAGTGCTTTTATGTTGACTTTTCTCATGAAGAAAATAAAGATTAAATTGCTCAAGACTTCTTTTAAGAAAATCTCTCAGTATTTATATTTGAACTTGTTTTTTACTCAAATACACACTTGACATTTTTCATCTTGTAAAAATAATATTATCTTTTGTCTCTAGAATATTTTAATTTGAAAGTCAATTTTCTAGCTTTAGTTCATTTGTTCTTCATAACTACCTTTTTAAAAATTTGAACCAAGGATCAGTGAGTTTATATAACTTGCTCCAAAATAAACATATAGTGAGAGCCAGAAGCTATGTTCTTTTTTAGTGAAATCAAATTCTCAAAAAGTGTTAAATTGTGATGGACATGGAAATGAGCATAAAAATTATTTTAGCCTTCATTATTTAGTCAAAATGAACAAAAGATATTTGTGTCCATTTATGAATTTCCTATGTATTGTCTTCCTTTAGGTAGAACAGGGTTAGGGCCTCAGTCATGTGTATCAGGTCTTATTTAAATCTGTGAGGTACTCTTCTCCTAAGTCCCATTTTTATAGGTCTCATGTACCAAGAAAGATGGTGATGGCCATTCTTCTGACTCATAAAAAGGCCTTTCCCTTAGACCAAGTTGCTAACTAAAAATATTTATTAATGACATCAAGGGGTATACAATAAAGTATACATCTCCTGAGTATGATATTGAATGAGAACTCCCTTGGTGCCTAACGTAATTGTTCTTAGCACCTGAAATGGAGTCACAATAATATAGCACTTGGTTTTTCAAGCAACTTATGTCACAACTCAGGCCACTGTGATCAGGATGCATCACTAGTCAGAAGGTGTCAGAAGGAGAGAAAGTTAGAAAGATGTAAATGTTTTGTAATTTTATTATAACAATAAGACCATCTGGGAAGTGTATATTATAGACAGCACATCCTGAAAATTAAGAATATAGCCATTAAATGTCTCACAGAGAAAATTAGATTTGGCCAAATGATCTGAATGAAGAGTATACCAAAAGAATGTGACCCTCCCTGAGGACTTTGCTAGCTAGAACAATTTTTGAGTAACTTTTTAGGCACTAAATCCTATACTATGGCTACTCAGGACACATTCAACCAAAATCAAATTAGTAGCACCAACCTTCAGTTTATATTGGGAAAACATATATTAAAAATGACATAACTAAATATATATATAATATTTATACATGTCAACCAGTATAGCACACACTAAATGCACACATGTTGAAAGAGAAATGTAGAGTAGGGAAATGGTCAGGGTTGAATGGGAGGTAATAAGGGAAGATTTCTAGAGAAATGTGTTTCAAACTGGGGCTCAAAATATAGTAGAGGGCAGGGAAAAGTGACTTCCACTTGGGGTGATTGAATAAGGAAAGATATACACAGTTTAAATATGAGAAATAGCAAAGCAGTTAGCTTGTTTCCTGTAGAAGGACTGTACTGACAAAAAATGAGATATCATATTGGCACATAAAGATGGCATTTTGAAATGCAAGAATGATGTGTAACTAAACTAAAAATCCTAAATACCAAAATCAACTTTCTTATAGCACTGTTTGGGTCATATTACTCTTCTGCTCAAAAGCCTTTATGGACCCCCCATTATTTGTTAAGCAGAGGAGTGACATCATCAGAGTGACTTCTCTAGGCAAACATTTGGCTGCATCCTGCATTTATAATTTACTTTCTCACTACTCATCACCCCCAGTACACACTGATCATTTTCTCCAGCCAGTTAGACAACTTTGAAATTTCAACCATTCTTTGAAATTGTCTTACACAATCCCATCTCTCTGCTTGCTGTTGTAACATTCCATCAACCTGAGTATTTTCTTTTATTAAGCATATTTGAGGTATAATTTAATTGCATAAAATTTACCCATTTAAAGTGTATAATGCACAGTTTTAGTGTGTTAAGAGAGTTGTGCAACCATCACCATAATCTGTTTAGAACATTTGCATCATTTTCAATAGAAACTCCTATCCAATACCAGTCTCTTTCCATTCCTATCCCTCTTTACCCCTTCCTTAGACAACTATTAATCCACTCTCAGTCTATAAATTCACCTTTTCTGAAACTTTCATATAAGTAGAATCAGAATATATGCCACCTTTTGTGACTGGGTTTCTTTATGTAACATGTTTTCAAGGTTCATCAGTGTTTTCACATGAATCTGTACTTCATTCCTTTTTAATTGTTGAATAATATTTTATTATATGGATATGTCACATTTTACTTACAAAGCATCAGTTGATGTGCATTTAGGTTGTTTTCACTTTTTTTTTTTTTTTTTGCAGGTACAGGGCAATTTATTTATTTGCTTACATATATTAACTTTTTTTTAAACATCTTTATTGGAGTATAATTGCTTTACAATGGTGTGTTAGTTTCTGCTTTATAACAAAGTGAATCAGCTATACATATACATATATCCCCATATCTCTTCCCTCTTGCATCTCCCTCCCACCCTCTCTATCCCACCCCTCTAGGAGGGCACAAAGCTGATCACCAAGCTGATCACCGAGCTGATCACCCTGTGCTATGCGGCTGCTTCCCATTGGTTTTACATTTGGTAGTGTATATATATACATGCCACTATCTCACTTTGTCCCAGCTTACCCTTCCCCCTCGCTGTGTCCTCAAGTCTATTCTCTAGTAGGTCTGAATCTTTATTCCCATCCTGCCCTAGGTTCTTCATGACCTTTTTTTTTTTTTTTTAGATTCCATATATATGTGTTAGCATACAGTATTTGTTTCTCTCTTTCTGACTTACTTCACTCTGTATGACAGACTCTAGGTCCTTCCACCTCACTACAAATAACTCGATTTCATTTCTTTTTATGGCTGAGTAATATTCCATTGTATATGTGTGCCACATCTTCTTTATCCATTCATCTGCTGATGGACACTTAGGTTGCTTCCATGTCCTGGCTACTGTAAACAGAGCTGCAATGAACATTGTGGTACATGACTCTTTGAATTATGGTTTTCTCAGGGTATATGCCCAGTAGTGGGATTTCTGGGTCATATGGTAGTTCTATTTTTAGTTTTTTAAGGAACCTCCATACTGTTCTCCATAGTGACTGTATCAATTTACATTCCCACCAACAGTGCAAGAGGGTTCCCTTTTCTGCACACTCTCCGCAGCATTTATTGTTTGTAGATATTTTGATGATGGCCATTCTGACTGGTGTGAGGTGATATCTCATTGTAGTTTTCATTTGTGTTTTCACTTTTTGTCTGTTATGAATGATGCTGCCATAACTGTTGATTTATAAGTCTTTGTGTGGACATATATTTTAAAATTTTGTAAGTATATACTTTGGAGTGGAATTGCTGGATCAGACAGTAACTATGTAAAACATTTTGAAGAGATGCCAAACTGTCTTCCAAAATGGCTGCACCATCTTGCATTGTCAACAGCAATGTGTAAAGTTACCAATTTCTCTATATCCTTGCCAATACTTGGTATTTTCTGGTTTTTTGATAGTAGCTATCCTAATGGGTTTTTGGTTTTTGATTTGTATTTCCCTAACAGCTAAATATGTTGAATGTCTTTTCATATACTTATCGGCCATTTGTGTATACTTTCTTTGGAGAAATGTCTATTCAAATCCTTTGCCCATTTTAAAATTGGATTATTTGATTTTCTATTTTTGAGTTGCATGAGGTTTTTTTTAAAATATATTTTATATATCAGTCCCTTATCAGATATATGATTTCCAAATATTTTCTCCTATTCTGAGGGTTGTCTTTTCACTTCCTTGGAGATACCATTTGCAGCACAAAAGTTTTTAATTTTGATGTAGTCTAATTTACACACTTTTTTTTCTTTTTCACTTTTTTAGGTGTCATATCTGAGAGATTGTTGCCTAATTCAAGGTCACAAAGTTTACTCCTACATTTTCTTCTAAAAGTTTTATAGTTTTAATTCTCACATTTAGATCTATAATCCACTTTGAGCTACTTTTTGAGTCTGGTGTGAGGTAAGGGATAAAATTCATTCTTTTGCATGTGAATATCCAATTGATCAATCCAAATGATTGATATATCATTTGTTATAAAGACTGTCCTTTCTCCCATTGAAATGGCTTGATACCTATGTCAAAAATAAATTGACCATAAATATAAAGATTTGTTTCCACACTGTCAATTGTATTCCACTCATCTGTATGTGTATTCTTATGCCAGTACCACAGTCACCCTTGCTCTACAAGCAGAGGGGGCTATGACACTGGCATTCTTGGCTTGCCCCAAGAACCTGCTGGGAACATGGAACCTCCACTATATCATTAAGCTGGGGCAGGAGGGATCAGAGCCGAGTGTTCTTAGTCTGCTGCACCTGGGGTGACTTTGTGCTCTATGAGTGGAGACTGGGTGGAGGAAGAGATCACAGTCCTCTTGATATGCAGAATAGAGCTTCTGCAGCACAGGGCTAGGAGAGATAAAAAAGAGTAGTGGCTTTCCCCTCCTAGAGTAAATTTCTAGTCCCAGACTTGGAGGTAGAAAAACAAGGAGCTCCATTTTCTTGACCACACCTGTCTGGATTAGAGTTATCCAAGTAGTCTCCATAAAACATAATTTGGTGTATGAGGGCATGGGTCATGGCTCAAATGCCACAGACTCTTGCTGTTCTTACAGAGGTTTAATAAATATGCTTAAGTGAGTGTACATCCATTTGCTGTATGCTCTTAGGACAATTCTCAGAGACTTTAAATGAGAGTATCTTTTATTTTTTTTTAAATAATTTCCTCCAGTTAAAAGTTATTTTCTGAGTAGAGAGTCCATCACATTCCTCTCTCCTTCATTCTGGAAGACAACTGAACATTTTATCTTCAAGACAACCTATCCCTTCTCTCCAATGACTTCTAAACTTATCACTCCACCTATGACACTCATCTCCCCCCACCCCATCCCCACACACACATACAGTAAATTTAGGCTACATTTCTTTAGGGATATCTACTTCCCTGTAAAACATAATATCACAAAGATTAAACTTTTTATCATGCCACTATAAACCATTACTTGACCTTCCTTTCTCTTTGCTTTATCTTAGTTTCATTAATCTCTCTTTTTCTTTTTCTAAAATACAGTTTTGAAATAAAATAAAATAAAATATAGTTTTGGTGTAGAAGTAAATTCAAAAAGGATATTTTTAATGCTTATGTGTCCCATTATGATAGCTATTTAGGGTGGAAAGTTGAATAAAATGTGTTCACTACCTTTGATAAGCTCACAATAAAGTGTAGGGAGTAGACATGAAAAATTATTATAATTCAATGTGTTCACTGCTATAATAAGAGACAATTTGTGCAAATTGGGAAGAATTTTTTGGTTTATAGGGCTTATATGTATAAAAACAATCCTTTCTAAACCTCACTGCTCCCTTCAACTATCTTTCTTCTTCCCTTCACAGACTTCATGTATAGGACTTTCTTAAGAATTATTTACATCTATTGACTCCATGTCTTAACTCCCATTCTCTCTTCAAACCAAGGCAACCTGACTTCTTCCTGTATCACTCCACTCCGGTTGCTTTTCTAAAGTCATCACTGACCTCACATTGCTACATCCGAAGGACATTTTTCAGTTCTCATGAGACATCTTCTCAGCATTTGACAATGCCAACCACTATCTCTGTCTTGAAGGGCTTTCTTTCCCTGCTTTCTTAGCATTACTTGTGCTAAATGATTGTCACTCTTCTTTACGGTTCTTTCCTCTCTGTTTCTTCTAAAGAGTGAAGTCCCTCAAAATTTTCATCCACTGATCTCATCAATCCCATGTATTCAACTGCCATCAACTTCTCCCTTCTTATTCATCTCAGTTCCTTGACTTCCAGATCCATATTAAAAATCCTGTTGGCTATTCTGTAGATCAAACCTTTAATGACTAAACTCATTGTGTCTGGGGAAGTCATCATAAAGTCACATGCTCTAGCAAAGTGACTCTTCTGTCCTCTACAAACATTCAAGATCATTCGAAGTTTATGTAATCAAATTAGATTCCCTCTCGGCAGCTGTGATCCTGGTGACTTCTCTTTCATTTACTGATGACTTTAGCAACTGACACATTTTATTCTATACTCCTGTTTCCATCATGATCCCTGGCAAGTTCAACAATGACTTGAATGGCCCATCTGATGCCCTAACCTCTCATTTTCTTGATCTTATTCCCATTGACCAAGTTCTCCACCCAGCTCACTTACTCAATTCCATGTCACAGTCAATGGCACTATCTCTGGAATCTCAATTTCAATAATCTCTCCCTCACTCTCTCTCTCTCCCTCTGTCTCTGTCTCTCTAATACCTCCTTTGCTTAGAGCTTACTCCAACTCCCATCCAACAACTTAAGGACCTCCAATCCTTTGATCAGCTTCCACTATCCATCCCATATCCATACTCATTCTATAATACTATATCATAATCATGCACTGAAAACATCACTGATTATTTTATTCTTCTTTAACCTCATAATGCTGGCTTAACAAAATTCTAATGTGGATAAATCCAACTATATATCTACTCCTCACTTGCACTCAAACAGCAGAATATTGCTCCATGCTTTTCCTCAAATCTCCAAAACTCCCTTCCTCTTCCCTTATCCTCAGCTGACACTTTGCTTCATAATACTTTGATAAAATGGTAGAAATAAGAAAGAAACAGCCTCATCTAACCACCACTATATCTACCAATCTACTTTTATATGTAATTACATCCTTCTTACTTGGTATTCTGTTGTCTTATCCCCTTATAATCAATCCATTTACTACACAGCAGCCAAAGAGAAGTCAGATTATGCCACTTTCCTACTTAGAATTTTTGTATTCTCATTTCTGTCACAATAAAATTTAAATTGATTACTGAAGCCTACAAGTCTCTTTATGTTGGGATCCCTGCTTACTTGTACTATCTCATGACCCAGGATTCCCTGTACCCATCTGCTCACTATGCTTTAACCGTACTGATCTTTTACTTCTGAAACATGTCAAGTTCATTTCCAGCTTAGAGCCTCTTACTCATGGGCTCTTCTGCCTGGGATGCTGTGTGTCCTCAGGTCTTCACAGGGGTAGCTCCATCTCATTGTTCAGCCCATGGAACATTTTCTTAGAGAAGACTTCCTCCACCATCGAATCGTTATGTTCTCCAACTTGCAATCACTATCTATAACATTCCTTTTCTCTTCCTTCTTACCAGTGTTTGTATTAGCACTTTCCATTTATCACTTCAATAACTCACCACCACGTAACTATTATATTTATGCATTTAGCAGTTTGTTTACTTTGCTTTCTCAACTTGAATGTAAGCTACTTGAGGTCAGGATCCTTGTCTTTCTTGTTCTTCACTGTAGAACAGTACATGACCCAATGGCTTGTGTTCAATAAATATTCTTCCATGGTCTGTTTTATCTCTGGTGTTCTCCTATCTCAAAGGATGACCCTAGCACCACACCACCTGCCCAGTCAGAAATCTCAGCTTGAATCTTTGCTTCTCTCTCTCACTCAGTGGCCATGTCAAAAAGTCAAATCCTGTAAATTTTACCTCCAAAATATTTCTCAAATCTATTCACTTACCTGGATCCCCATTGGTGCTGCCTTAGTTTAAGCCATCAGCATCTCATCACTGGATTACAGTAACTACATCACACAAGTCTGTACTTCTAGCCCTCCCACTTCTAATCCACAAATAAAAATGAAATACCAATATTTATAAAACAAAACCAAATTAATTCTACTGTATAAAACACTTATATAACCCTTTATTTTCCTCCTGATAAAGAAACATGGTATACAAAATCTTGCATAATTTGCCCTTTGCTCTGCTTATTAACATTAATCTGGCTACTGTCCTCCACATAGAAGTCTCAGTTCTATATGTATTTTCTACAGTCAAATGCTATCTCCAGGCTTTCTCTGACATTTGCCTGGAAAAATCATCTCTAGCCATCATCCCACCTTGGCTTTGTTGCCTGTCATATTTGCTTCTATAGCATCTGTACTTAACCTTATGGTGATTATCTGTCCTGATGTAGCTTTATTACTTTCCTGCGTGGCAGTCTTTGAGGGGTTGTGCTTTATTCTTCTTTGTATCACTGTGTACCTGGCACAGTTCTTATTACACTCTGTTTACTGGCATTCAGTAAACACTTGTTCGTTGAGTAAATTAATACAAATGGTTCAAATAACCGTCAATAACATTAAGAGACTTGAGGGGAAAAACTATATACCTTTATTTAATATTGTGTCTAGAAAGTGACACAAAGAACTAGCTCTTTAATAAATGACTAAATTTTGATGATAAAACATGCAGGAAAAGTGTCCATGAAAGCTTTATAACTCTGTGAAAGCCACAGCTGAAGCCATTATCCTTATGTTGTTCATCTCTTGACCGATTTTAATTTCTATGAGGCTGAACTCTTTTTTTTTCCTTCATTTTCTAAGAACAATTGACTCTGCTTGCCTGGCCTGAGGAAGGCTCCTGGGTATCATTGCTCTGGCAGGTGGTTTTCATTTGCTTGTCTAGAGATGCTGGCACTCCTGCAAACATAGCTCCCATCTCACTCCCAGCCAGATCCCCAATGCTGTCTGCATCTGATACAATGGCTTGTTATATCCTGGAATATATGGTTGCAACGGTAATGTAGTCCTATCTTCCTTCAGCAACTCTCAGCAAAAAAAAAAAAAAAAAAAAAAGATTTGTCGGATTATTTACTTTGCAAAATATGTTTTTGAATTTAAATTAAATACACTATTTAAAAAAATTATGTCTTCTGAAATAATAACGGTTGTCCATTTAACCTTTGACAAAGGAACTGAATTGGAGTGGGACCTCATTGTTAAGCCCCAGCAGCTGCTGCCTAGGTTTAGTTTCCTAAGCAACCTGGAAACTTAATTACACCCAAACAACAAGGACAAGTATTTAGAGGAAGAAGATTTAGTGAAATCACCATCATCAAGCATCTAAAAGCTGAGACCATTGAGGGAAAGAAAAGTACAAATAAGAAAATGCTATTTGATGATCAGGCAAATTAACTGCAGAGCTTTTAAAACAATATATTGTTTTGACATCTTAGTATTTTAAATCTTTATTAAATGATCCTCAGGGTTTCAGTGGAATATCACACTACAACTCTTTATGTAATCAGCTTGAATTGCATTGCCTGGGACAGTGCTTGCACCGAGGAGCAGCAGCAGGTTAGGTAGGTATTCCTTAAGGGGATGATCTTTGAACTAGACCTTGAAAAATGTGTAGAAGTTGGATATGTAGAAGGCTTATGTATACTAATGATCACAATTAGTCTATTTATTCAATTCAAATTCCCAGTGTATTGCCATCACTGTTCACAGTTACATTTGCTGGTGGCCCCTGCATCATTCTACTTCCCTACCTCCCCCACAAACACTGGCTCTGGTCAGGGTAAAAGAGTTATAAACAATCTACCTCCTTCTATGATTCCACATTGTTGTTAATGCAGTCTCAAAACATTGCTCTTCTTATGCTGAGAGTCTTCAAATTAAAAGACCTGTAGAGATCAGATTCTGGAACAAACTTCCAAGTAATTTACCAATCCTTTCATCAGCACTTATACAGATGATCAAAGAGATTCTGCTTTGATATGTCCCATTGAAGGACTTTCTCCAATGCATTTAACAGCCTATTGTGATATTGGAAAATTCTAATTGAAAGTCTTCCTAACATTAAGCGAAAATCTGCCTTTCTGTGTATTCTACCCATTGGTTCTAGTTATACCCTCTAGTCAAATCTAAACCCATTTCTATTTCATTGGACATTTCCATATTTGATATTGATGCCATGTTACTCATTTTTGTTTTCTTCCCCACACTAATTATCTTTATTTCTTCCAATAAATTTTCAGTTTTTTAAGAATAACAGATTTGGAAATCAAAGGGGTACTTCCTCCATCATCAAATTTAAATCATTCCCTTCCATAATTTTTTATCCTCTCAATTATCAGTCTCCTGACACAAAAAATACAGTTCAGTATTTTTTATGACAAGACTCTAAGATGAAAAAGATTCACTCACTGTTCCCACACTGAGCAACAAATCCCATACCCTTGACTGTCATTTTAAACAATTCAATTTACTGCTCTGAATAAAAGATGGTAGATCAACTTTCAGACTTGATTAGCCTGGAGGGCAACCAAAAACTTTTCCATTGGTCTGTGGCACAACCTGCACTATTGTGCTCTTCTCAGAGCAGATTTGGGTCTCTGGAATGGCAGAGATGTGCTAGTTACATCTAACTTGCTTATTGTAGAAAATAGAAGAGAATGATTATTTATTCAAACATTTGCTTGTCTTTCTCTATGTGTCCAAAACGATTTGCTCACTGACCTCCAAATAATTCTTGCCAATTAGTACATCAGATCTTTTCCATTTTCAAGTTTTTATTTCTGGAATTTGTTTTCTGCTTTTCTCTGTATCAATTCATTCTTGCTTCCTCAGTGGAGATTTTTAGATTTTTTTGTACACACTGTTATACTCCTATATTTGCTTTAGAAATACTCTCCAATTCTCATACATATGTGTCCTTAGAGCTATTGAATAGGAACATGGACATCTATTACAGATGGAGGTGTTCACATGTGTTTTTTTCCATCTATTTATCCAAGTAGATTAATGCTCCTCAAAAATAATTATTGTTTTCTTCACTTTTCTCTTTCCACCTCTAATCCAGGACCCAGTTCAGAACTTCTTGGTGCCTATCAAATGCTTGAAGAAAAGAACTAGGAATTTTTTTCAGGTATTTAACTTTACTTTTGAATCAAATACATGGCCGATGTAAATAGTTCTACTTAGAGTAACAAACATAACATATCTTTGAAGCAAACCTGTGATAAATATGTAAAAATAAATATAGACCTAGATAAAATGCTATGTGTGTATAAATTTAGTATAAAGTAGCACATTTAAAACCAGAAAACTTGAAAAAATGGATTGAAGGTCATAATCTTATACAGTAAACCATTTAAACAGCTGAATTTCTATTCAAATCTTAAGAGATAAATAGAAATATGACTTCATTCTGATGTTTAATAAATCCTCATTAACACAAAATCCTTCCACTTGTTCAGATATACACACGAATTGTTCACAATTCTCTAAAGCATCATGAAAACATAGCATCTCTTCCTATAAATGCAGAGAGTCACAAAAACCAGTTTTATGTTATATGGGTGGCTGCTAAATGATACCTCTAGAAATCTTTCTAATTTATGACCCCTCAGTTTTAGCAAAAGCAGTGAGTGAAACTGGTTGGTCTAAATTTCTTGTGCTACTCAAGTTTCTAGCTGTGTCTGAGCTGTTCTCCTGTCTGGGTGATTGTAAGGAGTCCACACAATGTCTGAATATTTATCAAGTTTTTATCAAGGTTTCCTCTGATGACTTTGAGTTTCATGGCTCTCAGATCACACCTCCTAGATGAAGCACTGGACTGTGAAATGGATTATAGAATCACCTCCTCCCCCTGCCCTTCTCAAGGAGCCAGGTCTTAGCATTCACCATCCTCAGATAGGTTCTCAGTGCAGGAAGAAAAACACATAAAATGCTTTGTTCCCCTTAAATAAGAGACAGGCTAGAGAAACTGACCTACAGATGTTTTATTGGTAGGAACCTCTTTACGTCATAAACCCAAACCATATGCAGAAGAACAAGTTAATTACACAGTCTTATAACTAGTCTTCACAAAGCTGAGCAATATAAAGGGACTGTGTATTTGGAACCAACTCATTCCTGGGCATAAAATGTATAACTCCAGAACTGTCATGAGATCTGTAATAGTATGAACAAGAAGCACCTGTAGATGAACAATTGCTTGACCAATGGGAGAAAACCATCTGCAGCAGCATTAATTCTTAAAGTCTTTCTCTTACTGCCAAATATTGGGACAACATGTGAGCCCTACTTGCCATAGCAGATAGACAAAGACATAGGCTGCCCTCTGGCATCTATATTAGGCATATTTAGCAAGTATACCCTAGAGGAAAATAGAAAGAAGTTTGATGTTCCATTGATGAGAAGTGTTGTAAATCAGAACTAAGTCGATTTATAGACATTCAGCTTCTGAAGAGTTTAAAACTTAGATACTGAACCTTGGTCAATGGCAGACAGAGTAAACAAGAATCTGGTTTCTCATATCATGTCCCATTATAAGAAAATAACTAGTCTAAGAGGTACCAGCATAAGACACAGACCAGGATACACCAGTGGTTTGGCAGATAGCAGAGAACCAGTCTATAAAAGAAAAAAAAGAAAAGAAATTGAGCAAGAAGATTAAGGAATTTGTAAAATAACACTGGGACTGCATTATAGGCACATAAGTATATTAAT
Organism: Monodon monoceros; assembly: GCF_005190385.1. NCBI lineage: Eukaryota > Metazoa > Chordata > Mammalia > Artiodactyla > Monodontidae > Monodon > Monodon monoceros. Next base: position 63,060,189 of record NW_021703774.1, on the reverse strand, counting down.
TATGGTTAGTTAAACACTCATTTTTATGATATTATCCATATAATAAACTGTATGCAGTACATTAAGAGAGCTTCAATTCTCTTCTACTTATATTTTTATTATCTTTTTATACAGAGTCCCAATAAAGGAACATCCTTGAGAAAGTTAGTGTTCTATATCTTGAAAAGAGCTCACTGAAATAAGTGGACAAAACTGTCAATTACACTCAACATTTTGTTGCTTAAGTGGGAAGACAGTACAATGGTGTGGGATCCAAAGAAAACACATTTGCACTTGAGTCTTCCAAATATTACAGTAGAATCTGGAAAATGGTGAACACATTGGGAAAACAACCAAACCACAGCCTTGTGTACCCCAGAGTAGTTATGGTTTGGTTCACTGTCTCCCCTCCTCCACCTCTCCCCCACCCACCCTGTCTCCCAGTTTTCATCTCCTCTACTCTGTCTAGAGGGTGCTGAGAATATCTCATCTCAAAATTATTTTCCAAAAATCAGAATCAGGTTCTAAAGGTATTGAGACATGTGGCCATGAATTCAAAATGCCCCATGCAGTTGACAGATACAATGATGTTCCTAACATGATTAATACTAAGTGAGAGTAATGTCTTCTCTGTGTATATTAGAATCAGATTAGAGAGCTTTTGATTAGGCCTATCAAATGCTCAAACACCCAAGTTATCTGAGCTTTGAACTGTCAGCATTGAAGACTGGAAGATACACTGGAGTGTATGTGGTCCAAGCACACATTAGTCATCCTAGGGAAAATGGTGGATCCAGATAGATGCATAACTCAATGTCTTCAGTTTAGCAATCTTTTCACTACACCACATTTGTCTCATTAGTGCAAAACAATTACAAAATGACTGACCATGTTGGTCTATCTGTCTATCTCTCTCCATCTTTCTATTTCTCTCATTTTCTTTTCTAGTGAATATGGCATGTAGTAGTTAAAAAAATGGACTCTGGGGTCAAATACATTTCTTCAAACCACAATTTTCTAATTTATAAAGTAGATACCCATGTTATGGGGTTGTGGAGAATATTAAATGAGATAATGCATATAATGATTTCAGCCCAGGGTCATAAATAAGTGCACAAAAAGTGTTAGATATAACTGTAATTACTTTAAGTAATGCATGCTTACTATCAAAAATATGGAAAGACTAGGAAAGATAAGATACACTATTAAAATGGTCAGTAATCACTTAAAGATAACCACTGTTAATGTACACACACACACGAAAACACACAAACACATATGTACACATAGAAAATGCCACATGTTCTTGTATGTTCAAACATTCTTTTATATACACTTAATATATTTTATTACTTTTTTATATCATTGAGCTCACAAAATAGAATGAAATTAATTTACTAATGACAAACTCTTTTACAAGTAGTTACCAACTTGTTAGTTTCTAGTACCATCTTCATCCTGAAGAATATGAAAATGAATCAAGGAACCACACTCTTGGTGGATTTGTTATCAGCTTCAAACTGACAATAATGCAGACAATAATAAAGTGACTAACCATCACTAATTATTAGAGAAATGCAAATCAATATTACAATGAGGAAACCTTAGAAGACAGCATAATAGAAGGACATGCTTTAACTCCCTCTTGTGAGAGCACCGGAATCACAATTAATTGCTGAACAGTCATTGACAGGAAGACGTTGGAACCCACCAAAATGATACCCCACATCCAAAGACAAAGAAAAGCCACAGTGAGATGGTAGGAGGGGCGAAATCACAATAAAATCAAATCCCATAACTGCTGGGTGGATGACTCACAAACTGGAGAACACTTATACCACAGAAGTCCACCGACTGGAGTGAAGGTTCTGAGCCCCACATCAGTCTCCCCAACCCAGGGGTCCGACAACTGAAGGAGTAATTCATCGAGAATCAGATTTTGAAGGCTACCGGGATTTGATTGCAGGACTTTGACAGGACTGGGGGAAACAGAGACTCCACTCTTGGAGGGCACACACAAAGTAGTGTGCACACCAGAACCCAGGGGAAGGAGCAGTGACCCCATAGGAGACTGAACCAGACCTACCTGCTAGTGTTGGTGGGTCTCTGGCAGAGGTGGGGGGTGGCTGTGTCTCACCAAGAGGACAAGGACACTGGCAGAAGAAGCTCTGGGAAGTACTCCTTGGCATGAGCCCTCCCAGAGTCTGCAATTAGCCTCACCAAAGAGCCTGCATAGACTCGAGGGTGGGGTCACCTCAGACCAAACAAACAACAGGAAGGGAACCCAGCCCCAAGTATCAGCAGACAAACAGATTAAAGTTTTACTGAGCTCTGTCCACCAGAGCAACAGCCAGCTCTACCTTCCACCAGTCCCTCCCATCAGGAAACTTGCACAAAACTCTTAGATAGCTCACTCCACTTATTAGGTAGACAGCAGAAGCAAGAAGAACTACAATCCTGCAGCCTGTGGAACAAAAACCACATTCACAGAAAGATAGACAAGATGAAAAGGAGGAGGGATATGTACCAGATGAAGGAACAAGATAAAACCCCAGAAAAACAACTAAGTGAAGTGAAGATAGGCAAATTTCCAGAAAAAAAAATATTCAGAAAAATGATAGTGAAGATGATCCAGGACCTCAGAAAAAGAATGGAGGCAAATTTCAAGAAGATGCAAGAAATGTTTAACAAAGACCTAGAAGAATTAAAGAACAAAAAAACAAAGATGAACAATACAATAACTGAAATGAAAAATACACTAGAAGGAATCAATAGCAGAATAACTGAGGCAGAAGAACGGATAAGTGACATGGAAGACAGAATGGTGGAATTCACTGCTACAGAACAGAAAAAAGAATGAAAAGAAATGAAGACAGCCTAAGAGACCTCTGGGACAACATTAAATGCAACAACATTCACATTATATGGGTCCCAGAAGGAGAAGAGAAAGAGAAAGGATCCGAGAAAATATTTGAAGAGATTATAGTCGAAAACTTCCCTAACATGGGAAAGGAAATAACCACCCAAGTCCAGGAAGCGCAAAGAGTACCATACAGGATAAATGCAAGGAGAAACATGCTGAGACACATAGTAATCAAACTGGCAAAAATTAAAGACAAAGAAAAATTATTGAAAGCAGCAAGGGAAAAATGACAACATAAAAGGGAACTCCCATAAGGTTAACAGTTGATTTCTCAGCAGAAACTCTACAAGCCAGAAGGGAGTGGTATGATATACTTAAAGTGATGAAAGGGAAGAACCTACAACCAAGATTACTCTACTGAGCAAGGATCTCATTGAGATTCGATGGAGAAATCAAAAGCTTTACAGACAAGCAAAAGCTAAGAGAATTCAGCACCACCAAACCATCTCTACAACAAATGCTAAAGGAACTTCTCTAAGTGGGAAACACAAGAGAATAAAAGGACCTACTAAAACAAACCCAAAACAATTAAGGAAATGGTAATACAAACATACATATTGCTAATTACTTAAACGTGAATGGAGTAAATGCTCCAACCAAAAGACGCAGGCTTGCAGAACGGATACAAAAGCAAGACCCATATATATGCTGTCTACAAGAGACCCACTTCAGACCTAGGGACACATACAGACTGAAAGTGAGGGGATAGAAATAGATATTTCTTGCAAATGGAAATCAAAAGAAAGCTGGAGTAGCTATACTCGTATCAAATAAAAGAGACTTTAAAATAAAGAATGTTACAAGAGATAAGGAAGGAGACTACATAATGATCAAGGGATCAACCCAAGAAGATATAACAATTATAAATATATATGCACAGAACATAGGAGCACTGCAATACATAAGGCAACTGCTAACAGCTCTAAAGGAGGTAATCAACAGTAACACAATAATAGTGGGGGACTTTAACACATCACTTACACCAATGGACAGATCACCCAAACAGAAAATTAATAAGGAAACACAAGCTTTAAATGACACAATAGAGCAGATAGATTTAATTGATATTATAGGACATTCCATCCAAAAACAACAGATTACACTTTCTTCTCAAGTGCACACAGAACATTCTCCAGGATAGATCACATCTTGGTTAACAAATCAAGCCTCAGTAAATTTAAGAAAATTGAAATCATATCAAGCTTCTTTTCTGACCACAACACTATGAGATTAGAAATCAATTACAGGGGAAAAAAAACGTAAAAGAACACAAACACATGGAGGCTAAACAATACGTTACTAAATAACCAAGAGATCACTGAATAAATCAAAGAGGAAATCAAAAAAAACCTACACGCACGTTACAATGAAAACACGATGATCCAAAACTTATGGGATGCAGCAAAAGCAGTTCTAAAAGGGAAGATTGTAGCAATACAATCCTACCTCAAGAAACAACAAACATCTCAAATAAACAACCTAATTTTAGACCTAAAACAACTAGAAAAAGAAGAACAAACAAAACCCCAAGTTAGTAGAAGGAAAGAAATCATAAAGATCAGAGCAGAAATAAATGAAATACAAACAAAGAAAACAATAGCAAAGATCAATAAAACTAAAGGCTGGTTCTTTGAGAAGATAAACAAAATTGACAAACCATTAGCCAGACTCATCAAGAAAAAGAGAGAGGACTCAAATCATTAATATTAGAAATGAAAAAGGAGAAATTACAACAGACACCGTAGAAATACATAGCATCCTAAGAGACTACTACAAGCAACACTATGCCAATAAAATGGACAACCTGGAAGAAATGGACACATTCTTAGAAAGGTATAACCTTCCAAGACTCAACCAGGAAGAAATAGAAAATATGAACAGGCCAATCACAAGTAATGAAATTGAAACTTTGATTAAAAATCTTCCAACAAACAAAAGTCCAGGACAAGATGGCTTCACAGGTGAATTCTATCAAATATTTAGAGAAGAGCTAACACCAAGCCTTCTCAAACTCTTCCAAAAAATTGCAGAGGAAGGAACACTCCCAAACTCTTTCTATGAGACCACCATCACCCTGATACCAAAACTAGACAAACACACTACAAAAAAGGAAAATTACAGACCAATATCACTCATGAATATAGATACAAAAATCCTCAATAAAATACTAACAAATGGAATCCGACAACAAAATAAAAGGATCATACACCATGATCAAGTGGGATTTCCCCCAGGGATGTAAGGATTCTTCAATATACGCAAATCAATCAATGTGATACACCATGTTAACAAACTGAAGAAGAGAAACCATATGATCATCTCAATAGATGCAGAAAAAGCTTTTAACAAAATCCAACACCCATTTATGATAAAAACTCTCCAGAAGTGGGCATAGAGGGAACCTACCTCAACATAATAAAGGCCATACATGACAAATCCACAGCAAACATCATTCTCAATGGTGAAAAATTGAAAGCATTTCTCCTAAGATCAGGAACAAGACAAGGATGTCTACTCTCACCACTATTATTCAACATAGTTTTGGAAGTCTTAGCCACAGCAATCAGAGAAGAAAAAGAAATAAAAAGAATCCAAATCGGAAACGAAGAAGTAAAATTGTCATTTTTGCAGAAGACATGATAATATACATAAAGAACCCTAAAGATGTCACCAGAAAATTACTAGAGCTAATCAATGAATTTGGTAAAGTTACAGGATACAAAATTAATGCATGGAAATCTCTTGCATTTGTATATAAAATTTGTACAGAGACACAAAAACCCCTAATAGCCAAAGCATTACTGGGGGAAAAAAATGGAGCTGGAGGAATCAGGCTCCCAGATTTCAGACTGTACTACAAAGCTACAGTAATCAAGACAATATGGTACTGGCACAAAAGCAGAAATATAGATCAATGGAACAGTATAGAGAGCCCAGAGATAAACCCATGCACCTGTGGTCAACTAATCTATGACAGAGGAGGCAAGGATATACAATGGAGAAAAGACAGTCTCTTCAATAAGTGGTGCTGGGAGGACTGGACAGCTACATGTAAAAGAATGAAATTAGAACACTCCCTAACACCACACACAAAAATAAACTCAAAGTGGATGAGAGACCTAAATGTAAGACTGGACACTATAGAACTCTTAGAGTAAAACATAGGAAGAACAGTCTTTAACATAAATCATAGCAAGATCTTTTTTGATTCACCTCCTAGAGTAATGGAAATAAAAACAAAAATAAACAAATGGGACCTAATGAAACTTAAAAGCTTTTGCATGGCAAAGGAAACCATAAACAAGACTAAAAGACAATTCTCAGAATGGGAGAAAATATTTGCAAATGAATCAATGGACAAAGGATTAATCTCCAAAATATATAAACAGCTTATGCAGGTCAATATTAAAAAACAAACAACCCAATCCAAAAATAGGCAGAAGACCTAAATAGTCATTTCTCCAAAGAAGACATACAGATTGCCAAGAAGCACATGAAAAGCTGCTCAACATCACTAATTATTAGAGAAATGCAAATCAAAACCACAATGAGGTATCACCTCACACCAGTTAGAAGGGGCCTCATCAGAAAATCTACAAACAACAAATGCTGGAGAGGGTGTGGACAAAAGGGAACCCATTTGCACTGTTGGTGGGAATGTAAATTGATACAGCCACTATGGAGAACAGTAGGGAGGTTCCTTAAAAAACGAAAAATAGAATTACCATACGACCCAGCTATCCCACCACTTTGCATATACCCAGAGAAAACCATAATTCAAAAAGACACATGCACCCCAATGTTCATTGCAGCACTATTTACAATAGCCAGGACATGGAACCAACCTAAATGCCTATCGACAGATGAATGGATAAAGAATATGTGGTACATATATACAATGGAATATTCTTCAGCCATAAAAAGGAATGAAATTGTGTCATTAGTAGAGACGTGGATGGATCTAGAGACTGTCATACAGAGTGAAGTAAGTCAGAAAGAGAAAAGCAAATATCGTATATTAAGGCATATATGTGGAACCTAGAAAAATGGTACAGATTTACCAGTTTTCAGGGCAGAAAATTAGAGACAGATGTAGAGAACAAATGTGTGGACACCAAGGGGGTAAAGTGGTGGTGGTGGTGGTGGTGTGATGAATTGGGAGATTGGGATTGACATGTATACACTAATATGTATAAAATAGATAACTAATAAGACCCTGCTGTATAAAAATTAACATAAAAATAAACTACAATGAGATATCACCTCACACCAGTCAGAATGGCCATCATCAAAAAGTCTACAAATAATAAATGCTGGAGAGGGTGTGGAGAAAAGGGGGCCCTCCTACACTGTTGCTGAGAATGTAAATTGGGCAGTCACTATGGAGAACAATCCGGAGGTTCCTATAAAACCGAAGAAATAAAGTTACCATATGATTCATCAATCCCACTCCTGGGCATATATCTGGGAAAAATGAGAACTCTAATTCAAAAAGATACATGCACCCATATGTTCATAGTAGCACTATTCACAATAGCCAAAACATGGAAGCAACTTAAATGTCCATCAACTGATGAATGGATAAAGAAGATGTGATATATATGTGTATATAAACAAGGATTTGCCATATAGCACAGGGAACTATATTCAGTATCTTATAATAACCTTTAATGAAAGAATCTGAAGCTGTACACCTGAAACTAACAGAATATTGTAAATCTACTATAGTTAAAAGTAAATAAATAAAATAATAATTATAATAAGATGATTGACCTTTAAATTATATTTCTTGTAAAGATTTTCAAGCCTTTTACAACTTCAATGTCTCATTAAGCTTTTATAGAGACCTGTGATATAGGGAGTATGGTGAATCTAGTGTTATGTAAAATTAAGCTAATCCAAGAAGAACCACTGAAATTCAATGCATCCACCTGGAAAACCACACTACACAAAACAGTAGTGAATGCTAAGAGGTTGCATGGTTTGGTGGTTCTTGAACTCTTCCCTAACCACCTCCAGTGGGTTTGGTTCCTTAAGACAGTGACCTTGTCTTATTAATCTTTGCTCTATTCATTCATTTATTCATTCATTCACTTATTCTATGTTTATTGAGCTCCTTACTATAAGTCCAATGTTATGCTAAAGGGTCTGGGGCTAAAAAAATTTAATAAAATAAGGTCATTGTTTTAAAGGGTTAGAATTCAACCAAGGTGATCAACAAGTGATGAGAAAATTTTAGTGCACTGTGATAAGCATGACAACAGAGGGAAGCACAGAACATTACAGAGACTGGCAGATAGAGATTCATATTCAGCCTGGAAGTAGTCAAAGAAGGGTCCTTGAAGGATATGACATCAAACTTAATTAAATCTTAAAGAATGTTTAGGAGATATGCCCTTACTAATGGTCTGCGTGACCTTGAATACTTATGCTTGATATTTAAGTTCTCTTAACCTCAGTTTCTGCATAAATCTGTTGTTAGTTTTAACACAGATTATGTGCCTTAAGTAGTATCTGTTAATATGAAATATACAATAAAATTTGTACTCTTTTACTACTGACTTGAATTGCTTTCCCACTTCATTTTGTGCCCATGAATACTATTTGTTCTTTTCCAAATCAGTAAGTAATGTTTTCTTCTGGAAATATCTTATAACTATGGGACAGGATCCTACCTTTAGATAGGACACAAATTTAATTATCCCTGAAAAGGGTTGCCTTCATTCAGGGGCAGCAGAGGACTTGTAAACATACATGGAATATTTACAGGGAAGTAGGCAATAAGTCTAGCATCATCACACAATCCAGATGTTCCACTGGCATTTATATAGTCATCTGTCACTTCCCTTAGCCATAATTTGCCCCTAATTTAAGAGACAATTCTATTCAGAGTTATCTTTTTAAGAGGTATTTTTCTTTTAAAAATCTCTTGAGTCACTTTGGTGTTTTGAGAGTGATGTGTCTACTATATTTATAATAGGTAGAAAAGTGAGTTCAGAAAGCCATCAGTATTTAAGAACAACATGCTGTACAGTATACAAAAAATGAAGAAAATTATAAGATTAAAAAGTGTAGGAAAATAATTGACCGATACCCAATTTGATCTCCCTTCTTTACAAATGGCTGCTCCAAGTTCTGTTCCAAAATGGTGTCAGGGCTTTCACTGTTGTCATCAATTGCCATCAGCACTGCCTTTAACTAACATAATCACTGATTGTTACAATTAGTGCCCATTAGTATAGAGTAAAATTAGAGTCTCAGTCATATAGAATTGCCCATTTTGTCCATAGAATACACAATGTTCATCACTTATGATTAACACTACAGAGTGAATTCAAAAAAATTATGAAAGACCTGTCACTTTATAATGCTGCCAGATGTAAATATCAGAGATGATATACAAACTGTCAAAACTCAATGTTCTGCTATGGAACACTCAGAATTTAGATGTAAAAGTATGGCGAATTAGGGAAAAATGTGTTAAGTGGACAGGAACTTTGAGGGGACAAATAGACAAGGAATATATTTTTGAATATCAAAAAAAAGTATGAAATGCATTTGATGTAGTTAGGTCCCTTTATAAAATTATCCCCTCACTGTTTGTGTTGTTTTTGTTTCACTTTATATTATAAGCCCAAAGAGGTGCCAAAACACTGGTGAAAAAAGCCAAAGATAATGAAATTTTTAACCCCTGACTTTAAACTACAACAGAACTTGGCTGTTTGTAATTTTCTTGTGGTAGTGATTATTAACATTCAACTCTAACTGAACATATTTTAAATAGAGGACTCAGGACTGAAGAAAAAGAGTGTGATGCCTGGAGTTCCAGGCTCCATCATGGACTCTATAGTGATCTTAAGTCTGGAATCTGCTAGGATGGTAGGACAGAAACACAGTAGTCTGAGTCATCTGTAACTGTGGATCTATCATTTCAGTGGTGTAATGCCTATCAAATGCAAATTATGAAATCAAATACTGGAAATATTAAGAGAAAAACATTTCTGCTTTGTAGACATCAACAGCTATGAAATATCATTTATGTTTCAACAAGGTGGCACCAAACCCTATGTATATTTCAAACATTTTAATAAAATCTTTGCTATAAAATTATAAGCCTATATGTGTTTGTAATAACAAAGGTGTCCAACCCATTCCCAGAAGTACCTACTTTTAACTGTTGCTTGTGTATATTTTCAGGCATTTTCTATGCATATAAAGGTATTTGTATACTCTTATAGACAATATATTCACTTTATATTTCAAATGATATTATATACCATTCTACTGCAACTTGACTTTCTCACCATTTTTACGTTATGTTTCATATTATTATTATAGATCTTTCATATATAATGGCTGCATAGTATATTTAATTCTATGAAAAAATATATTTAAATTATACTATACAATTTATCAATATGTATATTATGTCTATTTTTCACTATGGCAAACAATAGAGAGTTAAATATTCCTGTATATTTATCTATTTATGATATTTAGGATAAAGTTCTGAAAACAGAGTTTCTGAGTTAATATACATATACATTTTCAAATGTTCAGATATTTTTTATGCCTATGCCTACATCAAATCTTATCCATCTATTTAAATTGCCTTCCAAAGTGTTTGCTCACGTTTACATTTCCCCGCTGTGTAAAAGAGCACTGCCAGTATTTTAATCCTTGCAAAAATAAATGAAAAATGGCATTTTGTTTTAATTTGACTTTTTTTCATGAAGATAGTTCATCATCTCTATTATACTTATGAGTAATTTGTATTTCTTTACCTGTGTCCTTAGGTTTTTACAAAAATTTTCCCTATTGAGTTGATGGCACTTTTTTCTTTAATGGTTTTATTAATATATATTTCACATACCATATAATTTTTCTATTTAAAATATACTGTTCAATGATTTTTAGTTTATTCACAGGGCTGTGTAAGCATTATCACAGTCTAATTTTAGAATATTTTCTGCACCCCCAAAAGAACCATGTACACATTAGCAGTCATTCCCTATTCCTTCTCCTCTCACCCCTTCCCCAGTCACAAGAAAACATGAATTTACTTTCTAAATGCATGAATTGCATGTTCTAGATATTTCACATAAATATGATACCATATGAAGTCTTTATGACTGTTTCTTTTCATTTACCTTGGTGTCTTCAAGGTTAATACACATAGTATATTATCAGTACTTCATTTATCTTTTATTGCTGAATAATATTCCATAGTACAGATATACCACTTTTGGTTATCTATCATCATGGCAGATGGTTTGTCACTCATGATTTTTCATGGTAGACATCCATCATGGATATCTATTGGTGGACATTGGATTGTTTCCACTTTGGGGCTATTATGAATAGTGTTGCTATAAACATTTGTGTGCGAGTTCTTGTACAGACATGTTTTCATTTCTTTTGAGTATACCTACTAAGAATTACTGGGTCACATGGTTTAGCAATGTAAGGAACTATCAAACTCTTCTCCAAAGAGACTTCACCATTTTGTATTGCCACCAAGATTGTATAGAGGTTCCATTTTTCCCCACATTCTTATTGACTTGTTATTGACTTTCCTTTTAATTTTAGCTATTATAGTGGGTATGGAATGATATCTCATTGTATTTTTTATTTACATTTTCCTAAAGACTAATGAAGATGAGTATTATTTCACATGTTTATTGGTCATTTGTATATCTTCATTAGATAAATATCTATTAAAATCCTCATCCTTTTTTTTTTTTTTTCGGTACGCGGGCCTCTCACTGTTGTGACCTCTCCCATTGCGGAGCACAGGCTCCAGACGCGCAGGCTCAGCAGCCATGGTTCATGGGCCTTGCCGCCCGCGGCATGCAGGATCTTCCCGGACCGGGGCATAAACCCATGTCCCCTGCATCAGCAGGCGGACTCTCAACCACTGCACCACCAGGGAAGCCCATCCTCATCCATTTTTAATTGAATTATTTATCTTTTTAACAGTGAGTTGAAAGTGTTCTTTGTATATTCTGAATACAAGTCCTTTGTCAGATACATGATTTGCAAATATTTTCTCCCATTATGTGGGTTGCCTTTTCACATTCTTAATGGTATCCTTTAACACAAAAAAGGTTTTAATTTTGCAGAAGTCCAATTTACCTATTTTTCCTTTTGTCATTAATGCATTTGGTGTCATGTCTGAAAAACTATTGCCTAACCAAATATCATGAAAATTTATTCCTATGTTTTCTGAGGAATTTTATAGTTTTCTTACATTTAGATCTATGATCCACTTGAGTTAATTATTGTGTATGGTCACAGCCGCTCCAGCTATCTTTTTTTACTGCTTTCATGGTATATCTTTTCACATTCATTTACTTTTTTTTACACTCTTTTTCTTTGAATTCAAAGTGTATCTCTTGTAGACATATATAGTTGAATGATGATTTTTTAAAATTTGTTCTGCCAATCTATGCCTTTTGATTTTTGTTTTGATTCATTTACATGTAATATAATTACTCATAAGATAGAATTTACATCTGCAATTTTGTCATTTTTTTTTCCTAAAATGTCTATCTTTTTGCTTCTCTGTTCCTTGATTCCTATCTTTTTTGTGTGTGTTAAATAGGTATATTCTAGTGTATCTGTAGTGGTTTGACTAGTGTCCCTCAAAAGTTCACATCCACCTGGAACCTCAAAATGTAACCTTTTATGGGAATAGGGTCTTGGCAGATGTAACTAAGGCAGGAATCAAGATGAGATTCTACTGGGTTAGTAGATCAGTAAGAAGACCATGTGAAGATGGATGTAGAGATTGGAGTTATACTGCTACTTGCCAAGGAACAACAGGAGCCACCAGGAGGTGAAAGAAAAGGAAGAATTCTCTTCTAGAGCCTTCAGGAGAAAAGTGGCTTGCCAACATCTTGATTTTGGATTTCTGGAATTCTGAACTATGATTAAATAAATCTCTGTTAAGCCACTCAATTTATGATTATTATGAAAGCCCTAGGAAATTAATATAGTATATTTTTAATTGCCATATTGTTGCTTTTACTATATTTTTGAGGGTTTTTTCTAGTGGTTGCCCTTGGAATGACATCTGACATCTTAACTTTAAAAAAAAAATCTAGTTCAGAATAATACTAACTTAATTTAAATAGTGTACAAAATCTTTGTTTCAATATACCTCCATTCTCTCCCCTTTGTGTTACTATTGTCATATAAATTACATTTGTATACTTTATAAACCCATCAACACACTTTTAAAATTATTGCTTTATGCAATTGTCTTCTAAAACAGATAAGAGAAGAAAAGTGTAACAAACAAAAATGATTTTTACTTTCTTTCATAATAACTATGTCATCTCTTTATCAGTGTCCTTTTTCTCTTCACATGGCTTAAAATTACCTTCTAATGTCCTTCCATTTCAGCCTGAAGGACCCAGTAAATTTTGTAGAGTAGATATGCTAGCAACACATTTTCTCAGTTTTTGTTTATCTAGAAATATCTTAATTTCTCCTTCGTTTTTAAAGGAAGGCATATGTGGATATAGAATTCTTGACAGTTTTTTCTGTCAGCAGTTTAAAGATGTCATCCTACTCTATTATGGCCTTTATCACTTTTGAAAAGAAGCCAGCTGTTAATTTCACTGAGAATTCCTGATACGTGATGTCATTCTTCTCTTGCTACTTTCAAGATTTTCCTTTTGTCTTTGTCTTTCATCAACTTGACTATAAAGTGTCTAGGTGTGGCTCTCTTTGATTTATTTCATTAGGAGTTTGTTGATCTTCTTGAATGTGTATTCTAATATTTTTCATCAAATTTGGGAAGTCTTCAGCCATTATTTGTTCAAATATTTTTGTCTTTTTTCTCTTTCTTCTATCCTTCTGGAACTCTCATTATAGGTATGTTGGTATGTTTTATGATGTCATATGTCTCTTATGTTCTGTTCATTTTTCTTCATTTTTTTTCTTTCTGCTTCCAGACTAGATAAACTTTATTGACATATCCTCAAATTCACTGATTCTTCTGTCAGACCAAATCTGTTGTTGAGTACCTCTAGTGAATTTTTTATTTCTGATATTTTATTTTTCTGCTCTAGAATTTCTATTCAGTTCTTTTTTATAATATCTATCTCTTCATTGATATTCTCTATTTGGTAAGATATGATTGTCCTCCTTTCCTTCACTTCTTTATGTTGTTTCCTTTAGTTCTTTAAACATATTTATAATAACTGATTTAAAGTCTTTGCTTACTAATTCCAAAATCAGGGCCCTCTCAGGGATATTTTCTGTTGGCTCCACCGCCCCCTATGAAGCATCTTTTACTATTGCTTTTCATGCTCTATAAATTTCTTGTTGAAATCTAGACATTTTAGATAATATATGGGATCAGATTTCCGCATCCTACAAGGTCTGTGCTGTTTTTCTTGATGTTTATTTGTTTAGTGACTTCCCTGGACTAATTCTGTGTATTCCACATTCTCTGTAGTTATAGACTTTAAGTTTTCTGTTAATTTTTTTAAGTGCTTGTTTATATTTTTAAGCCTGGCTTCCTAAGAGTCACACCTGGGTTTATATAATTTAGTGGTCAGCCAATGATTGGTCAGAAAGTTTTATTAACTAACATGCTTGTGTAGCTTTCACTTTTGCCAAAGGGATCTGTATGAGAAAGCCTTCTTTCAAACTTAGACAGTTTACATGACAGCCTCTGACAGCTTCCATCTCCTTACAGAGGGCCTCAAGATAAGTCAGAGATGAGCAAGCTACTGATGACTTCTCTTTTCCTGTGTCTTTCCTGGGCATGGACATAGTATGGCATGTGTGCACAGCCTTATAAAAATCCTGGGATTTCAGAGCTTTTCAACGTTCCTCATATTTGTTTATTTGTTTTTATAGATCTGGCCAGGCTCTTTGTCCTAATTGAATTCACAGACCTAGTCACCTGAGACGTTGCCAGCATTTTGCAATTGTTCAAATTAATCCTTGGAGTAGGCATTTTCCCACTCTTTCACTGTGTTCTAGGGAAGAGGCTTTTAACAGAGTTCTGAGAACCATCAGATCTCTTTGCAATGAGGACAGATTTTGGCTACCATGCCAACGAGCTAGTGAGAAGAGGAAATATATATAGTCCAAGTTAAAATATTATAGGCTCTGTGGTCTTACTGATGTTTAATAGTGTCTCTTAGATATATGATTTTTAATTCATTCTTTGGCTTTGGTTAATAGTCATAGTTCTGAAATTGTTGACATTAGTTTTTTGTTCATACTTTCATTGTTTTACAGGGAGAGCAAGTTCACTGAGGTCCTCACTCTGCCATTCCATTTTTATTGGTCTTTGAGTGCTCTTTTTATATAAAGGAAATCAGCCTTTTTTGTGTGTCATATATTACAATTTTTTTCCAGATATGTCATTTCTCTTTTAATTTTGCTTATGGTATTTATTTTTTACCACTAAGAATTTTCTTTTTAAATGTTTTTAGAATTAAATATAACATTTTAAAACTATTTTAGTACTACTTTTATTATTTTATTTTTACATATAAATCTACGATTCATGTGGCTCTTTCAAATGGCTGGTCAATTAATACACTTTTTAAAAAAAATTGATAAATCCACTTTTCCCCCCTTTATTTGAAAAGTCATTTTTTTCTTACTACATTTGCATATAAACAAATATAGTTACATATGAACTAACACAGTTGACCCTTGAACAACATGGGTTTGAATTGCCTGGGTCCACTTACATCCCAGTTTTTTAAAAATAAATATGTACTACAGTACTACCTGATCCACAGTTGGTTGAATTCATAGATGCAGAACCGTAGATACAGAGTGCCAACTATAAAGTTACATGACAATTTTTGACTGGGCAGGGGGTCAGCATCCCTGGCCTCCATGTTGTTCAGGGTCATCTGCATTTATTATTTATTTATTTATTTATTTATTTATTTATTTTTGCGGTATGTGGGCCTCTCACTGTTGTGGCCTCTCCCGTTGCGGAGCACAGGCTCCAGACGCACAGGCTCAGTGGCCATGGCTCACGGGCCCAGCTGCTCCACGGCATGTGGGATCTTCCCAGACCGGGGCACGGACCCATGTCCCCTGCATCGGCAGGCGGACTCTCAACCACTGCACCACCAGGGAAGCCCTGCATTTATTTTTGTCCCAATAACCTGATATTTTCTGTACTGACCATGTGCTTTTTAAACTATTGTACCTTAAAATGATTTTTAATATCTGATAGGAATAATTTGTCATTTATAACCTTTTTTATGTATTTTTAAAAGCTATTCTAGCATTTTTCTCAGGTGAACATCAGGACCATTTTGACACATTTTTTTAAATCCTGTTAATGTTTTGATTGTGTTCATACTGAATTTATAGTTAAACTCTGGGAAAATCCACATTGTTCAAAAGTAGATATTCCTACCCAAGAAAAAGATACTACTTTCCAAATTGTATATATTTTTATGTTCCTCACTAGTATTAACTTTTCTTCATACATGTCTTTCACATTCTTTAATTTACTTAGCTGTACTTTTCCCTTCATGTGAATGGAGTCTTCTATCTCATTATCTTTTTTACATTGCTCTTTTTGTAATCACATATTCTCTGTATTCTTTAACCATAATGGGCTTCCTATTCCTTTAAAGTTTAAATAAAAATGCTTGACCATTCATTCCATATAATAGTAGTATGCTAACTACTTCATCCCCATATGCACATTTTTTTCTGGTGTATTTGAAAAGATGATTTTTTTTTTTCATATTAGCTCCTGAGTAAGGTCTACTGTGCATCTCACTCTTTCTTGCATCTCATGAAGACTCTGCTCATTTTATGCTTCTCATGCTTAAAATTCTGAGATTGTAACCCTTTTCGTTTCTTTTTTTATAACAACACTAAATCAGTGCTGCTAATTATACAGATTTTATTGAAGAATTGTGAACTGTAGGCAATTAGAGTTCAGACATAAAATAACTTCAATTTTAATTTCAGATAGACTTCCTATAAATTCTGTGGATCAGAATATTTGAGTTTAAAAACTGATCTCATCAATTATCATCTTTGGAGTGTTGCATAGTCATGGTGATAGACTCTTGTTTTGTCACTGTCCTCAGTGTGGTTGCTTCTACTGTGTTAACGTTACACATGGTGTTGGATTTTGGTTTGATACATTATCAAGGATATTTGTGTGTGTGTGTGTGTGTGTGTGTGTGTGTGTGTGTTTGGTGGCTTAGTTCTTCTGCTTTGATGTTGATTGAATTCTTTCTTTGTCCTTGAATCTTGAAGTTCAGTAAATTCTCTTCAAATTGTGTTACTCTTGATATTTTCAACTATTTTTTGTTATTTATTTCCCTGAGAGCCATAATTTCATTTCTTTCTTTATTCCAGGAAAATATTATTTTATTATATCTTTGAGTATTTTACTTTTCAATTTGTTCCATTCTCTTCTTCAGGAATACCAATTATGCAAATCAGATCTCTATTTTCTCTCTTGTAATAGTATCATCTCATGGCTTTTTGCTCTTCTCTATTTTCTTTTATATTATTTTTCCAAGCCATATTTCACACATTCACTCTTTTAAAGCAACATTTATTCTAATCTGAGTACTTCTAATGTGCTCTTATTTCCAAAATCAAATATATATGTATATTTAATTTAAAATATATGATTATATATATATTGAGCTTAGACCTGTCACTTTTTAAGAACTTCTATTGTTTATCCTATTTTTTTTTAACTTGGATGCTTACATGTCTTCTTTGAATAAGACAATATTCTCTACAATTCAATTGTGTGAAAGAAATTCATATATTTTCCCATGTAATTCTTTTTGTAAAATGTGTCTTTAATTCACTTATATTTTCTCCTGTTTAAAATATTTTCTTTGCATAAGAAACATGTTGGATAATTTTTCTTTGCACCTTAATCCTCTTTAAAAGGGAGAATTCCATCTAAGCCCGCCAATAAAGATGAGTTGAGAAAATGAGCTGGGGAAGTCAGCATCTCTTTAATACAAGTATGTTGACTTAAAAAAAACTCCTTCATCAAATTTGCTGTATCCTTCAGTCTTGGTGAACAAGTCTGAGCATGGCAAGTTCACTTCTTGAGATGAATGGTTTACCCTGATAAGAAGACTGCATGACACACTAAATATTTTGTTTATTTTGTTTTGTTTGTTTCATTCGTTTTTATGTATCTCCATTCAGTTGACTCTTGCCAACAACTTCAGAGTTGTTTACTGTGCAGTTCTCTCTTTCTTAATGTTCTACCCTTTATGTTTTCTGGGTTGAGGTGAGGTGAATGAATTTGGCAAATATGGGCAAACCCTTCCATTAGTAGCCTTCCACCCTATTCTCCTCTGGGTAGGACTGGATTGCTCTAAGAATGCCTTCTATGACTCTTGTATCCACCTTCCTTACCACACATATACCATTTCTCATGACTCCAAGGAAATCAACATTACTTGAATCTTTCAAGACTCTAACTTATTGCAGGTAAATATGCACACTGACTGAGATTTGGAATAGTATGTGTTATTTCACAATGTGTCTACATTGTACAATTTTCACTCTATTTGTCAGATTTTCTTCTTATCTTCTTAGAAAATTGAATTTTCTCTTTTTTAAAAAAAAGTTTTTGCTTTTGTGGAGCCAGTTTCAGGGAATGGTATGGAATAAACACTTTACTCTGCTTTCTTTTACCAGCAGTCTTAAAAATAAGACATTTTAACATAATATTACACAGAAATAAAATCATCCTTCCATTACCTAGATTGTCAAGTAAAAATTGTGGTATATTTTTGAATGTATTTTATGTGAGAAATTTTTAGAGTCTTCAGTTTCATTTGAGGGAAGGAATTTCTCAAAGGAGAATCCTTCATGGACAAGATCTTTTCTTCTGCTGTTAAAAACATAGTGTTTGAGAGTTGGAATATATCTCATCTTGTAACATGGCTGTGATGAGAAGCCTAAGGTTATTGTAACACATACACACACAGACAGCTTGTCTTTGATTCTCTGAGTTTCAGCCTTATCAAAAAGCAAATCTCAGTATTTTCAGAGAAGAGGTTTGCTTTATAATTTGATGAATTTGCCATTGTGTGAGTTAAATATTCCAGGCTTGGTTTTTGATAGGTCATTTCTTGACTTGTGTGTGGTTTGGCCTCTGCTAAATTTCACCAGGTTTTCCTGGGGGAAGTCAGGCCTTAATTTCTTCATAACCTTCTGCTCTTCTGTCAGCTAGTCCTCTTCATTCAATATTCATCGATGACATTGTTTAGCAAGGGCCAGTAGTCCAAGTCTTTATCTGTTTGACCCAAGCCAGAGAGTTGTCAGATCAGAGAAAGCAGCCACAGCCTCTTGCCACTGCTCTGGTCATAAGCTTATAGTTCAGGCTTCTCTTCGTAAAGGATCATCAACATCAACATGTTGTTTCCAGGGTCATAAATTTGCAATGTGATGAGACACAACCAGATGTTGCCAAACGTGAACTGACTCATAAAGCCGCCTCTCTCCTGCTCTGTCTTGCTTTCCAACTCATAGAAGCTGGTGGTCCATTTAGTTCTTCATACTCAGCTGAGGGGCTTCGTTGTCCAGATTGAAGTCAATCACTTTCCAGAGCAATTATATTTTTCAAGCTGAATGATGGAGTAGTAGTTATCACGTACTCCACAGATATTTTCTGGTACTTAATGCTCCTGTGTGGAGTTTATTGCCATTCTTTGGCAACACGGTTGTTGTGTTGTGTTGTGTCATGATATTGTCCCTTGTATACAGTAATGGGAAAAAATGGCACATCTGTCTAATGTCCTTACTCCCACCCCTGGACGTATGGTCTGATTCTACTTATGATTCCAACTCTTTCAAACTTATTAGGACTTGATTAATGCTTTTAGGATATAATCAACTATAATAAATGTTCCAATGTGTAGTCCTAGAAATATCAAAGCTTTAAGACCCTTTGGGCTTTTGCACATTCTCTTCATTTAAAGTTGAAGCAACTGAGACCATGGAAGTTAAGCAAATTATCCAAGATTATACAATCAGTTATTCATACCCAAGGCTCCAGTCTCCTGTTTGGGTACATTGTTGTGCTTCTTCAGGAAACTAATAATATAATATAATGTAATATAAATACATAATTATAATCCCTGCCCTTTAGATTTGAAGGCAGACTAAACTGAAAGCAAAAGTCAATGGAAATAAAAACATCAAAAAAATCAGATGTTATAATCCATCATGACAGATCATTATTTTTCTGAATTCCATTCTCTTTTATATAATTGGGTGATAACAATACGTCACTCTATCATAATATTGTTGGTAAGGCATATTGACTAAGGATACTCATAAAGGGTTCTTTGAATTGTCCTGTGAAAAAGTTCCACAAGGTAATCTAGTTTATAACTTTATGTCTAAAGTTTTTCTGTCTTGTTTGCTCTTAATTAGGGCTGTTTTGTTAACTGATAATCTGGAGCAACTAGCTCTTCTTTTATGACCTGTAGAACCAGAGAAACATGAGAAATACAGCTAACATGTGAATCAAGCATCTTTAAGTGCATTAAGGATTCTATAAGTCACTTCAGTTTTTCAGGGGAAAAAATGCTACCACATGTTTACATAGGCTGTTTTTGTTGTTTTATTTTATATTGTTTGTTATTCTTAATTTAAGTGACTTTAATTTTCTCAAGTATGTATTCTTCAGATAAAGCATTGATGTTTGAAGTTACTACTTTTTTCAGTTTGAAATCTAAATATTCTCTTCATTCTGTAATGTTAGTTCTCCTTAATACCTGAAGAAATTGAAGTCAAATTTTGTATTCCAGGAATCATTCTTACCAGTTTAGTATAAAGTGAAAATACTATCTTTTTTGCAGGTTTGTTTTAATTATTACAAACAATCTTAAAAGTCATTCAGGAGACTGGCTTTCAGTGCATCAGATTCAACTAATTTTGAAGCATTTGGGGGACCACACCAATTCTGAGCAGTTTTGTTTAATTTATTGATGATTTAGGCCCAGGCATTGGTGGTTTTCAAAAGCCCACAGGTGATTTTAATGTGTAGCCAGGGATGAGAATCATTACTCTGGTACAACCCTTCATTGATAAAACAAAACAGTAAAGAAATTAGAGTTCATTGAGGTTCTGTGACTTCCCAAAGCAGTGACTAAGTTAGCTCCAGAACCCAGCTCTCCCGTCATTTATTCTACTTTCTCCTCCCCCAAAAAACAATGCAGAACAAACCCGTAAAATTTCCCAATGACCCCTCAGTGCCTTGCATGATATCAAGTACAGCAAAAGTGCTCAAACACTTGCTAAATGTTGAATGAATAAATAACTGAATGAATGTCAGATGGTTCCCTGTGTCTCATCCTGCAACTTCATTGAAATAATAGTACTTGTCGCTGAGCATTCTGACAAGTAAAGAGTGTTGGGCTTGGTAGAAAGATTCCAACATTCTCGTAGATGCTAAGAATGTTGTCCCATTTGAGGTCATGAGAGAATTTCCAATTAGCTTAAGAGGTAAAAAGAGATAAACTTACAGTGAAGGGAGGTCTCCACAGCATTGAGGGTGATGCTCAAAGGAGAGGAGTCTTGAGAACACTTTAGATCCCAGAAGAGTTGCTATAACAGTTTCCACAACCAAACATACAAATGCAGGGAAATTTATTGATCTGAAGATCAAGAATTCTAAAAGGAGGGCACTCAAGGCTCTCAGGGACCAAGGCCTGTCTATTGTGACTGCTAATCCAAGTGAGTTTGGGTTAAAAAGGGTTAACAGCCCTCTGCTGTAACACATGATTGGTCTTTATGAGGTTGAAGCTCTTGTCTGTTTGAGGCCTACAGATGATGCTAAAGAGCCAATAATGACAGCAATTCAAAGCAATCTAATTATGCAAACGGGAGGCTAAACAATTTCATCATCCTTAAATTAGATTGTCCTAATGAGATAAAGACACCAATTAATCCTGAATTAATTTCAATAGCCTATTTCAGGCAAACACTTTAATATGCAAATGTAAATGAGAAACAAAGCCTACTGTAGAATGCCAGAGTTCAGAACCCCTCTCTTCGCAGCTGCAGCGGGTGTAAATAGTGCCTAATGAGTTTGCGTGGAAAGATACAACCAGTTGAAAATTTTAGACTTCATAAAGCACAGCCGGTGCCTCAGGTATACTGGATGTGGTCTGGAGCCAGATATGAAAGGAGCGGGAGTTTTGCTGGGGAATGATGTAGTACTGTAGGTGTACACAGCCAAGTCATAAACACCTTTCTCTAAGCAAAAACTGGGCAGTCCTTCCAGCTTAGCACTCAACTCTGTGTGTGTGCGTACATGTGTGAGTGTACCTCTGTATGTGTGTGCATGGGTCTGTGTGTGTTGTGAAGGGAAGGTAGGGAGTGGAAATAGTGAAGAGGATCAATATGGAGACACTTTAATGAGTTGATATTTGGAGCGCCAAGTTGTCAGAGCACACACCTGCACAGAAGTCTCTTCTGGACATAGTTGATTTTAATTAGTGACCACTAATCTTCTTAAATCAGCCATTCCCAACACATTTAATATTTCTAAATAATTAATTTCCTAAATAAGACATGGGAACAGATTCAAAATCTTAGGTGCCTATGCTGAATCCAAAGATCTGTGATTTTAATGATATTTGGCTGGAGGGCTCTTCAATGGGCTAATTCCTTTCAGAACTACCAAAATAACCCCGCAGGTAATAACCTGGGTAATAATCTCTTCTGTCTAGAAAGGAAAGTGATAGCTGATATTGCGAGTGAATCTAAACCGAAAGAGAGAAAATATACTCTTCAAGGCTGTCTGCACTAAATGAAGCTGTCTGAATTTAGTTTAAAATGACTAAAAACGAAGACCAGTTTCCTTATTCTTCATGACACTAGAAATTTAGGGTACAAAATAATGCCAGGATTGCCATATAAAATACACGTTATCCATGCAATATTTGGGACATACATAAGCTAAAAAAGGTTCATTGTTTATCTGAAACTTAAATGTAGCTGGATGTCCTATATTTTATTTGCTAAATTGAGCAACCCAAATAAAGCCATGTTCATAATAGGTGTTCAATAAATATTTGTTGAATAGAATCAAATTAACCTGTTATAAGAGATTTGGAATGCCATTTCCAAAGGAGAGTATAACAGATATATTTTGGTGCGTGAGTCTCCATTTTCAGGAAGGGGACCACTCCACTCCTCAGTCAAGATCCTCTGGTTAGAGGATGCACCCTCAGTTTACAAAGCATGACCAGCCCCATCAGAAATTCTCATCTCACTCAGTCTTGACCAGGAAGATAATGACCCTCAAGGACTCAGAATTGGTCCTGAAGGGCTAGAATTATACTTTTCCAGTACCTTGATCTCTTATGAGTAAACCTGATATTTGTAGAGGGAGAGTACCTATTGCCAAGTAGAAGGAATGTGCAAAGTGGTTAATAGAATTAGTCCTGGAGTCAGAATGGCCTATTTTCAAAACCTTCTTCTATCAGTTAAGAGTTTGGGAAAGTTACTTAACCTCTCTGAGGCTTAATCTCTTCATCTGTAAAAAGGGATTATTTCCTAAAGTTGTTGTGGGCATTAAATTAGTTACTATGTAAATGAAGCACAGAGCAAGTGCTCAATAAGTGTTAGCTAGTAACAGTACTATTTTGTGAGGATCAGAGGAAGACAATCTTCAAATAGAAAAGAAAGAAACAGACTTGCAGATCAAGCAGAAATGAGAAACAGGAAGACTTTCCATCAAGGCTTCCCCATTTCCAGGCACATTCTGGGATCTGAATTCACCTCCAGATTCAATCTCTTTTCTTCTTAGGTTTGATTGCCTCTAACTAAAGCAAAGATATTTAAAGTTTTATCAGCCTCAGCGGAAGTTTAGGCTGATTGTTCCAGCTAGGAGATGCCTCATGGAAGCCAACTTCTAAGTGTTCTAAATCTCTATGACTAAAACAATCATCAAAAGTGCCCTTAACCACCCAGCTTTCTCTGAACTGCCAAACCATTTTTCTCCTTATTATTTCTTTCAAGCTCCTCAGATCTAAAATCTCAAAATCTTATCACCTTTTCAAATTTCTGAGTCAACTTTATGTAGAGTGACTATATTTTATTACAAAAATCGAAATATGTGGTCTGACGGCATGAGTATACTTATGGGGGACCACAGGACAAGCTATTTGATATTAGAGCTGTCCTGAAAAATCTGAGACTTATGATTCCTTACTTCTACATCCTTTGCTACACTGTTTACTTCCTCTTAACTATAAACTACACTCTGGTTTTCAAGTGAAAGGGCTAGCATTCCCATGCCATATCCCAACTTTTTGGGAGTCAAATTGTTGGGGCTCTGAAGAAATTCTCTTCAAAATCTTTACTTCAGTTTATTTTATTTTTCTGTTAAAGGGTAAAGAATTGTAGATTACAAGATATATAGATATTTCCTTTGTAAATTCTACATGGGGTTGGTGGGGGGTAAGGGTCTTTTCCACAATGACTTCGGTACCTTATTTCTCTTGTACTGGTCTTTGGGGCAAAGTTGAGTTTGGAATTCCATCTTAATATCATATTACATTTAACAAAACAGGTTTAAACTACTTCTGAGAGCCACTTTTTGCCAAGTCATGAAGCTAGGTATCCAGGATTCAAAAATAAATTTAAAAAGTCATCAAGAGGGCTTCCCTGGTGGCACAGTGGTTGAGAGTCCACCTGCCGATGCAGGGGACACGGGTTCATGCCCCGGTCCAGGAAGATCCCACATGCCACGGAGCGGCTGGGCCCGTGAGCCATGGCCACTGAGCCTGCACGTCCGGAGCCTGTGCTCCGCAACAGGAGAAGCCACAACAGTGAGAGGCCCACGTACCGCAAAAAAAAAAAAAAAAAGTCATCAAGAGTTTCAGAATGTAGTGGAAGAAAAAAATCCTGCTTACAATTTCTTACAGAACAGTGTGATGTGCGTGATAAAGCAAGTATGTAGAAAGGCAATGTCAACACGACAGAGGAGATAAGAGACTCTGCCTAGGAGGGATATGGAAGTCTTCTTAAGGAAAAAGTTGTAGTTTGTAAGGCTAGACAAAATATTTTATGACTTCCAGGTATAGAAAGTAAAGTCATATATGGTTAGAAGTTGAATCAGAAAACAAATGTAATCAATGGATAGGCAAAGCTGATTACTAGTTGATATTTCTGATCTTTTACATAATCCCATGGAAATGATGAAGCTGGAAGTGTGATGATGAGAAGGGGCTGAATGGCACATACCAAAAGGCATTCCATATATTTAAGAAAGATATTTGCTGCACTAGAAAATAGAGCATACGTGTAAACTATACACTACTTTGTTTTGTGGATTATACCCCTAAGCATAATATTGCTACTAAGATTGCACCCTAACTGCCCTCATTTTAGCAAGGTAATTGATTAACACTGTGTAGTTCTCCTGTGTATAAAATACTAGGACAAACTTAAGCTGTTGATAAAATTTTAAATATGAAAGAAATTTGTAAAATTTAAAACACTACACAAGGGCCAGTAATTCCTTTCCCTACGTGACAACAGCAAATGTAATAGTTGTTTCTCTAGAAAAGAGACAAGGCCCCAGAACTTAATTTTATTAGTGTTAAAAGAGGATCAGGGCTTCCCTGGTGGCGCAGTGGTTGAGAGTCCGCCTGTCGATGTAGGGGACACGGGTTCGTGCCCCGGTCCGGGAAGATCCCACATGCCGCAGAGCGCTGGGCCCGTGAGCCGTGGCCGCTGAGCCTGCGCGTCTGGAGCCTGTGCTCCGCGCAACGGGAGAGGCCACAACAGTGAGAGGCCCGCGTATCGCAAAAAAAAAAAAAAGAGGATCAAACCATAATCTATTTCCTTTTGTATGTACAATTCTCTGTCCCTGTCTCTATTGCACATTGAATGGACTTTCTAGAGCTTTAATGGAATGCCAGGCATATTTTAAGCATGGATGTGAGATGCTATTCACAGACCACTGCTGTGAGATAAAGTGGGATAGAGTTATGATAACAGATCCACACATCCTGGCCAGCAGACCAGATATACTGCTGTTTGATATACCTAATAAAACAGTAGAGCTTATTGATATTTCTGCTCTACTAGGTGAAGTAGCCCGAGATTGTCTGTCCTCTGGAATTGAAGCTGAACTCAAGGTGGAGAGGAGCAACAGCCTAGTGAAACCAGCTCTCTCAGTGGCAAGGGTGGCTCTGAGCCCTCGATTTGACAGTGTCACAAATTCATTATATTCTGGTATTTATTCTGAAGATAAGGAGGGCTTCTTGATAAATGTCCTCTGTTAATGGGAGAAATATATGGCTTCAATTCCTCTCTGAACTTGTGTTCTGTTTGTCTTGGCAGAACATTACAGAGCAGGGCATGGATGGGTCACTGAGACTCCAGCCCACTCAAAGCACATGTCATACTATGACAATTGGAGACATCACGCAGAGATGTCTTGGCTAACAGATTATTATTGCTTTTTCTACATTAAGAAACAATGTTACATTAAGAAAGTATGCTAAATTAGTACTGTAGAATTAATGATAGAATACACTCATTTACTTATTGATACATTTGTCAGTCTGTGAAAAGCAAATAACATTTGAACAAATGTCGGATTACATAAACTTAGTGATTTATGACCCAAAAGAAAATTTTATTTCCCTAATGATCAAATCTGTTTTTCTCTTCTCCGTATCACTAAATGGTACCATTGTCTAAACAGTTTCTCAAGCCCTAAAACCAGGTATCATCTTTTTTTTTTTTTTTTGCGGTACGCGGGTCTCTCACTGTTGTGGCCTCTCCCGTTGTGGAGCACAGGCTCCGGACGTGCAGGCTCAGCGATCATGGCTCACGGGCCCAGCTGCTCCGCGGCATGCGGGATCTTCCCGGACCGGGGCACGAACCTGTGTCCCCTGCATTGGCAGGTGGACTCTCAACCACTGTGCCACCAGGGAATCCCGGGAATCCCCCAGGTGTCATCTTTGGTTCTAATCCCTTGAGCTCCCATATCAAATCCATTCAAGTCCTGTGTACTCTACTTCCAAAATACTACCTACAATTTATTGGAATGGTGAGAGAAATGTTTGGGATACCTGTGAGTTAGAAGTCCATTTCCACCATTATTTTTCACCTGAGGTTATGAAATAGCCTGTTAACTTGGTTCTGCACATTATCAATTTTTGTTGTTGTTTAACAATAACAGACAAAGTAAACTCAAACAACCTTGATCAGAGGATGTTTAAATTCCTCTAAAGGATAAATAGAATAAAGCCCACACTTATTCCCTGCCCCAATATGATAATGAGTATGGTAGTGTGTTGAGGAGAAGCGTTTGGAAGTATTTTGCTTATGGTTCTAGATAACTTAAATAAAGTGGGAAGTTTGAGCTGATCTACTGATGGGACCACTTTAAAACTGGGATGTCAAAACTGCTTTATTTATGCCCCGTCCCGTAACATACTCTCTTAGAATGGTTGTGCCAAAGAAGTTAAGGCTACAAGACCTATTTCCCCTGAACCTAGCTTGCTCACATTGACCCTCTTATTTGTCCTCTTATCTTCACTAACTATATTCTCTATTTAAACTATGGGAGGGATTAGCCATGTTTATGCACATATAAGACCTAAATGTCCATCAACAGAGGAATGGATAAAGAAGATATGGTACAGATATAAAATGGAATATTACTCAGCCATAAAAAAGAACAAAAGAATGCCATTTGCAGTGATATGGGTGGACCTAGAGATTGTCATACTGAGTGAAGTAAGTCAGACAGAGAAAGAGAAATATATGATAACGCTTGTATGTGGAATCTAAAAGAAGGGTACAAATGAACTTATTTACAAAACAGAAGCAGAGTCACAGCTACAGAAAACAAACATTATTACCAGAGTATAAAGGAAGAGAGGGATAAATTGGGAGATTGTGATTGACATATACACACTATTATATATAAAATAGATAACTAATAAGGACCTACTGTATATAGCACAGGGAACTCCAATCAGTACTCTGTAATGGCCTATATGGGAAAAGAATCTTAAAAAAGAGTGGATATATGTACACGTATAACTGATTCGCTTTGCTGTACACCTTCAACTAACACAATATTGTAAATCAACTATACTCCAATAAAACTTTTTTTTAAATGTTTGTGTTTCTTTGTCAATTAATAGAAAAATCCAAAGTAGAAGTCATTCTCTTAAGTTGGGAGGATAAAACCGTACATCAAAGACCCAAATTACTGAGTACCCACTGTATGTCAGGAAACATTTTAAGAACTTCATAATAACCCTATAATATAGGCATCTTTATTTTTTCTATTTTTATAGATTAAACAACAAAAACAACAACAACTAGTGAACTAAGACATTAAATATCTTGTCCAAGGTCATACAGTCACACCAGATGGTCTGGCTCTAGAGCCCTCACTCTTAACCACTGCCCCATATGGCTTTACTCTATGAAAGATTGACAGGGAATGTGAGAGTAGAAGAAAGATGTTAAAAGAACAAACTGAACCTAGGAAAAATGGAAAGGACAACCAAAAGGACATCATCACTAAGTTAAAAATAGTTTGGCCCACTATCAGTGTAATGTCTTTTTCATATTATATTGTACATTTTGAGCTATTTTTGTTTTTATATAATTTCAAACTTTGAGGAAAGTAGCAAAGTAACAAGATTAGTACAAGGAATTTCTATATACCATTTAAAGAGATTTACCAATTATTTATAACATGGACAATTTGCTTCAACTTTATCTATCTATCTACCTATTTCTCTAATCCCTTTCTTTTTCTGAACCATTTAAGAATACATTGGAAACAGCATGCTTCTTTGTCCCTAAATACTTCAGTGTGCATTTCCTAACAACATGGACAAAGTCCTATATAACCATAAGACAATGATCAAGATCAGGAAATTTAACACTGATATAATGTTATTATCTAATTTACTGTCCATATGCAAATTTTATCAATTGTCATCTTTAGGGCTATTTTTTTTTTTCCTTGGTCCAGGATCCAATGCAAGATTAAGCGTTTATGTAGTTGTCATGTCTCTGTAATCTCCTTTAATATGGAATGGTCCCTCAGTCATTTTTGTTTTTATTGTTCTTTACATTTAAAGAGTACAGGCTAAATATTTTATAGAATGTCCCTCACTGGTGTTTTTCTGAAGTTTCTTCATGGTTAGATTCATGCATTTTCTGCAGGACTTCTAGAGAAGTGCTGTGCTGTTTTTCTCTGAGCATATTAAGAGGCATATAATGTCAGTTTGTCCCAATATTGATATTGCAAAATTTGACTCCCTGGTTAAGATGGTGTCCACCAGATTTGTCCATTATACAGTTACAGTTTTCTCTTTGTAAATTAATAAGATTGTTGGGAGGTATTTCGGGACTGTGTGATATCCTGCCCCTCATCAAAATTTACCCATTAATTTTAGCTACTGATTATTGCATTCCTTTCATGTTTACTAGCTGACATTCTACTATAAGAAAAATATTTTCCTTTCTCACTCTCCTTCCTTCCTCCTTCCTTCCTTCCTGTGGTGCCTTATGTTTCCTTCAAATAACCTTAAAGTTTTCAACTCAGGATCCTGATCATATACTACATACATAACCTGGATGACCTTATCTACTCTCATGGCTTGAGGTACCGTTTGTATGATGACTTACAAATATATATCTGTAGCTTAGATCTCCCTGTTAAGCTTCAGAACTCTATTCTGCCAGACACTTCCATTTAAATGTTCCATAGACATCTCAGTTTCCACAGGTACAAAACTTAATTCTGTGTTTTTTCCCAAACACCTGTTTCTCCTCTTGCATGTCTTTTCTCAGTGAAAACGTAACCACACACCCAATCATGGAAATCAGAAACCTGGAATTCATCATAGACTTCTCTCTCCTCCCACTCATTCAACCCCCAAATGCAATTACCCACCAGCACCTGTAATTCTGCCAGGCAAATGTCTCCCAAATCTGTTGTTACTTCTCCTTTTGTGATATCAAGACCTGAGTTCAGGTTCTCAATATACTTTTCCTGGATTGCTGTTGTATTCTAATGGATTTCTCTATTTCCAGTTTTGCCTGTTTAGGACCCATTTTCTACCTTTCTACCAAAGTGATATTTCTAGAATGCTTATCTGTTCATATCACTCCCTTGCTTAAAATTATTTAGTGGTTCCCATAGTTTTCAGGATAATGTTCAAATTCTTTAGCACAGCACCCAAGTAGAGTTCCTTCACAGTTTAGTTCAAGCCTTTCGCTATATAATTTATATATATAATATATATAAATTATATATATATTTATATATAATATATAATGTATAATCCCCTATAAAATTTCGATGAAAGCCTTCTGCTCCAGTCATTCAGAACTTTGTGACTGTGAGTTTCATGCCTCAGGAATTTTGCATGTGCCCCAATATCCCCTTATCTAGGAAGGTTTTCTAGCCTTACTGATTCCCTGCTTATTTAGATGATACAAGTCTACTTCTCTGGTCTCACATCTCTGGCATACTTTGATTTGTCCCTCATTACAGAGGATTATATTTATTAATTTATTTTTCTCCCTACACCATGAGACTGAAACCCTTTAAGAGTAAGGATATTGTCTTCTCTGGATTTGTATCCCAATGCCTAGCATGATACCTGGGGAAGAGTGGGTAGGTAATAAATTCTAATCAATAAATGATTATGCACATATGAATAAAATGCTAACTAGAAGAAACTAAAGTATATTGGGTCCATAGATAGAGTTGATGAATAATTCTATTCACAGTATATGAAAAATGGAACGATGTCCCAGAGGAATGAACCTAGTATTGTGCCTAGGATCCTACCAGTAGGCCTAGTCAAACTGAGCATTAGAAAATGTTGAGAAAGCTAAAACATGGCA
Source organism: Monodon monoceros (assembly GCF_005190385.1). NCBI lineage: Eukaryota > Metazoa > Chordata > Mammalia > Artiodactyla > Monodontidae > Monodon > Monodon monoceros. Next base: position 63,029,378 of record NW_021703774.1, on the reverse strand, counting down.
TCCAAGTGGAGCTAAAGAGCCTGGGAAAGACTGGACTTTAGAATATTTGGATAAAGTCATATGTTGATTATTTAAGACATATATAAGAACAGGAATAATGACCTAACGACAAGTGCAAAATCAGAAGAATAGTCTTAGTAGGGAAGGAGAGCTGGACAGATAAATCCATCATTAGCCAAAGAATTTTATCTAATCTAAAATATGAGTCTCTCCAAAGCAAAAGAAGATATACACTTTTCTTTGTACAGTTGTGTTACCACTAACACAAAGAGAAATCAAGTATGATAGCAAATCTGGTGATGATTAGCAAAAATTTGGCTTGTGATATGTTGAATTTGACATTCTAACAAGATATCAAGAAAACATTTGGAAATTAGAATCAGCTTTCAGGGAAGCAGCCAGGACTGGTGGTGTATGTTTGATATCCATTCCCACAGAAGTAGAAGCAATACCTGTCCAATCTCTCCCTTACCGCTAAGACTGTTCTTACAGGCTTGTATTTGCCTTCAAATTTTTATCTGTCTTTTAAAATATATTTTTAATAATGAACCAATCTTCTTGCTCTAATATTCTAAAATTTTGCTGTAACCTGGCTTTATAGATCCACTTGAACACAATATTTTAACTTTCCCAACACAGCATAAATGTCAGATATGGCTAAGCCTAGGAAGAAATCATGGCACAAGTGGTACAAACAGGCATTTCCTCAAGGGAAAAAAAAACCAACAAAATTACGACATGAGATTTAAGAAAAGAAAAAAGAAAGCTATAGACTAAATCTAAGAAAATTTCAGTATCATTTGGGAAAGGACAAAGAGAAGACAACAAAAGGAAGTGTTGGGATATAAAGAAGAAAACATGGAGAGCACATTTTCATGGAACATGAAAAAGCAAGGGGGCTTCTGGTAAAAGGGTCATCTTTAGTTTCAGTAGCTAAGAAAATGGAGAAATCATGAAAACTGAGGAAATGTCACAGATTTTTGTAACCAGAAGATTAGCAATGACCTTCAAAAGAGCATCTTGTTCTTCTCAATTTGGTGATTGAGTTTGATTGCTAGCCTCTTCAGGTGGTCATAAAAGATTTGTATGTGACCCAAAGTATCACCAAGATCAACTGGAAAAAAGTGTTGTCATGGAGTATTACCACAAAAGGTCAATTTCTCAATGCCCTTATACATTTTATTGTCAAGATGAAATACAGTAACTGTTGCTTAATGGGCATTTGGGCCTCCATTTCTAAACGCATTAAGCTGTGACTTTTAGCTTCTTTCTCAAAGTAGCCTCTTTTTAATTAAAACAGATATTTGATTTTGATAAACTGCTTATGCAGATAACTTTTTTGTGATATAACAGTTATACAGATATCGATGCTCTGAGTGTAACAGATTTGATCACTTGTTTTTATTAACTGAATGTAAACAAGTATTTTGCCCAAATCAACATTGAGCTTTTCTACTCGGCTTCGAGGGGTACTGCACACATGTGCACATACACACACAATATACACACAATACACATTAGGACTTTTAATTCAGTAGGTATCATGAGCCATTGTTTCATCTTCAAAAATTGCACTGCTTTAAGGATTTTCTGAAATCCAACTATTCTCACTGTATGTGATAAGTACCAAGTTTTGATCACAAGCATTCAAATCCTAGAACCTAACTGAATTGAATGAATAGATGGTCCCAATTTCATTTAAAAAATGATACATACTCCAACTTTGTAAAGATGGCCCTTGGGAAAGAGGAAGTGACCCAGAAACATTATCTTCCCCATTCCAATCCATACATCTCTAAAGAAGATTTGTAACTCTTTTTCTGAAACCCAGTCATATAGAGAATGTGGAAAAGAATGAATTTTCCCCTTTGAAAATGTCACAGGGCATCCAGGAAATCTCTTTTAGTTTTATCTTGGCAAACAAATGTCCACTGATCAATATAAATGAGGAACAGGCACATCAACATCAATAGGAAATGACTTTTGTGAAGTATGATTTGATTCATGGCATGGAGTGGCCCTTACCAAGTTCTGTGCTATTATCAGCTTGAAAGAAGAAGATATCATAAAAGGGGCTTCCAGATGACTGTCATTTTCAAGTGGGGTGTTCTTAAGTTATAGACTTCTGCCACCTCTGAGATAAATGACTGGCTGCCCTTGACTGACCCTGCCTTTAAAGAAGGGAAGGCTGTCTTTACAGACACAGAGATGTATCCTGGAAAACTTTGAAAGACATAGCATTTAGAGACAATTTTATTTCTTCAACTGATAGTTCTCTACTTCACTTCTCAGGTTTTTATCACTTGCTGGCATATGTGTCGAAATAAGATCATGAGGTCTCAGCACTCTTTTCCTTTGGCCTCTTAAAGACTTGCTCCATCAAAAGTGCAATCTTGTATTTAGTGGAGGTAGCAAACATTATGATGTCGCACCCCAAGGGCAATGCCTGACTTTGTGCTTGATGAGCAGTCTGCAATTATTAATTATTTAACAATCACGTCCTGTTTTCTTAACAGTATTTTTCATAGTGGGAGAGTAGAATAACCACTCTGTGTTATGAAGTCACTGACGGGATTACTTAGAATATTTTGCCAGGCAATGACAGATATTTCATGGAAATCTAGTCCAGAAAGTTGGAATAGTACCTACCAGTTTCTGCAGTTGTTATGGGACCAAAATAACTTTCTAATTAGACAGCTGCAGAATAAGACAGTAGATGACATCTGGACCCTGAAGCCAGAGATTGGGTTCAACTCCCAGGTCTAACACTTACTAGCTCTGTGACCTTGTGCAGGCTCTTTAGCTCCCTGTGCCTCAGTAGCCTCATGTGCAGAGTGAGGATAATAAGACCTATTCATAATGTTGTGACAATCAAATGCAAAGCACTTAATTGCTCAACACCTATCAGGGGCTGCTATTCATCATCTTTTGCCTTCTTTACCTTGTCTTCCTCCTCTGCTGCCTCCTCCCTCTCCTTATTGTTATTATTACTACAGGAATTCCAGGCACGTTTTATTTAAATAGCACTTTCCTAAAAATTCAATGGGCTAAGCCCTAAATTCCAAATGGCGAAAAGTTATGCATGTCCTGAAAGCACTTTTGCAAGAGTTACATGTACCTGTGATCAGAGCTCAGCAACTGATGAAAAAACCACTTCTAAACCATACGAATATCAGAGAAGCTTTCTGTTCCATCGTCAGCCTCCACTGAGCTTTAGTTAAGCCCTGCCTTTAGAATAAATGATATGAGGTTAACAGGCTTCTTTTCTTTACTGTTTTAAAACATATAACTTCTTGTTGATGGTATGGTGTAGGGAGCTTTTTCAAACATTTCTTTTGATTACAGCCCTTAGTAAGGAACATATTTCACATCCTGATTCAGCACACACATATGTATGTACAGAGGCACTGCTAGTTTTTAAGATGTCTTTGTGAAAATTATTCAAAGGTGACCCCTGTGGGTGGGGAAAGTAGAAACAGATGCTATCTTTTGCAGACATGGCCACTGGAGCACATGATTTGGCCTTTGTGAAGATGGCTGCATTTATCCCCTGTGACCCCAGAGCTGGGTGCGTCTGTGAAGTACCCAAACTGCACAACTGTACCAGTGAAACTGTGTTATGTCTACACATATCTGAAACAAATGTTTCACACCAAAAAAATTATAATAATTTCCTTACTTTGTGGAATGCATTCTAATATTTTCTACCTTTTTAATTCAAGTCAGAGCCCTGAATTATTTTGCAACTCATTACAGAGTCGTTATTTGGAATTTAAAAAACATTGCAATAGGCATTAAAGAAGTGGGCTGTAAAACCAGAAAGCCTGGGTGTGATTCCTGGTTCTACCATTTATTACCTGTGTCCTTGGGCAAGTTTCTTAGCCTTTCTCAGCCTTAGTTTCCTTCTCCATCAAAATGAATATATGAGTACCACCATTATAAGACTGATGTGAGAACAAATGAGTTAACGTATGTAAGGCACTTAGAATGTGGCCTGACACAGAGCGGCTATGTTAGCTATCATTAGGATTAGTGATTGACAATTAACATGTTCGCTGAAATTCTCCTTCAAAGCCCAGTTCTTCCTGTACTGCTACAGCACAGAGAGGTACAAATGCAAGCAGGGTGTGGGATGTGTGAAGTGGATGGCAACAGTAGCCACCCAGTCTGGTGCTGAAAGTTTAAAAAGGACTACACTACTGCAGGTAGACCCAGCTGTAGGACACCCTTTTTTTCTCACAAGGAGTCTTAAAAATCATGAGACTTTGAAGATGAAAGTTTGCTGTAAATTGTAGAGCACTCTACAAATATTTACGATTACCATTTAACAAGTGTTTATTAAGCAGTTGCTTGGGTCCAACATTGGGCACCATTCTGGGGATGAAGAGGTTGTATTCTGGAGAAGTCCTGGAGGAGTCAGACATGTAAATAATTATAGGAATAAGGTGGCTGAAATTTAAAGGTCTGAATGCGGCCGCTAGAGACTAGGGAAAGAAAAGAAGACTAGAGAAATTGATGCTTAAACTGGATCTAGGGTAGAGTAGGGCCTTTCAGTCAGAAGACAGTGGGAATTTAACTACATGTATGCATGTTAACCATTGCTATTATGATTACAAACAGTGCTGAAGTGAAACAATTCATGGGCACTAGAATTTAATATGGCTGGAAATTAGGTTTCTGAGGGATTATGGATTGGGAGGGTGAGGAAGAAAAGGTAAATAGAGGCTGGATCAAAAAGTTCATAAATTACGATTTGTTATTTCAAGATTGGCATGCTACCCCCTGTGGTATTATTTTCCTTAATTTTCATCCTTCTATTTCTACCTCTGTCTTAATTTCTTGTGGAAATCAGTACTGGGCAAGCAGTTAGTTAGTAAATGGAATGGGTTAAAATTCAGTTTATTTGAAAGGAGTTTGGGAATTTTAGCAGGTGAATAAAATGGGTGATAAAGGGTGGTGTGAAATAGATGTAATTATGGTACATTGGCTATTCAATTACCTTTTGTGTGAAATCAAGTAGCATTTTAATTCAATTAATTACTTTCAGTTATTTTTAAGTAATATAATATGTTTAACAGAAAACATTCTCTTCTTAGAAGAAAGGCAAAGACAGAGTCTAGTATTTTTCATATCCAGTCACATATAAAGGGCCAAAAAGTACTCCATGAAGTTTAGTCTACAAGATAAAGAGATTAGCATACACACACATATACATGCATATATATATATACATATATATATATAACATATATACATGCATGTATATATAACATATATACATACATATATATATGTGTGTGTGTTTGTAATGGATATTATTTATAATGGATATTAGCCTATATCCATAACATATGTGGCAAATATGTTCTCTCAGTTTGTCACTTGACTTCTGAAATTATGTATTGTGTTGTCTGCCATGCAAAAGCTGTTTATGTATATAATCAAATATCTTTTCTTATTTTGCACCTGAATTCTGACTCCTATTTAGAATGTCCTCTCCTACACCTAAGTTATAAATGAATTAACCCACATTATCTTTAGTACAATTATAGTTCCATTTTATAAATCAAGATCACTGATCTCTTTAGAGTTTATTCTTGTGTGTAGTATGACAAATAGTTCTGTATTACCTCTTTCACATGGCTATTCAGTTGTCTCAAAACACTTATGAAAGTGTTCCAATTTTGCCCCCACTGATTCGAGATGCCACTTTTACTAAAGGTTCTTAGGCGCTTGGGTCTATTTTTGAATTCTCTCTCTATTTCATTGGTTGGTTGTTGATATGCTGAGTATCATATTGTTTTAACTATTAAGACTTTGTATAATATTTTTATATCTGATACCTCTTCCTTTCCAGTGTTTTCCCAGCTATTTTTTGTAGCTATTTTTCCACAAGAACTTTAATATCAATTTTCTAGCTTCATAAAAACAGCTTGTATTATTTTATATTGGGATCATCTTAAACTTATAAATTAACCTAGAGGGAACTGACATCCTGATAATGTTGAGACACTCTATCCAAGAATAAGGGAGTTTTTTCCATTTGTGTGTTCAGAAGTGTTTTAAATTTTCTTAATGCAGGCTTTGAACATTTTTTAAAGTATATTCTTAAGCATTTAAACTTTTGTGGTTGCCTTTGTTATTGTAAATGGGGTTTTCTCTTCCATTGTGTCTTCTAACTGGCAATTAATTTTTACACATTAACTTATATCCTCATATCTTGCTGAATTATTTTTTGTTTGTTTGAATTAGGTTTACCATTGATTTTCAAGGTCTAGTTTTTTTCCAGGTAATATGAAATTATCTACAAATAGTTCCCTTTCTTTTGCAATTCTTATGCCTCTAATGGTTCTCTCTTTCCCTATCATATTGGCTAATTCCTCCAATACACTGTTAATAATGGAGATAGTGGATATCTTTGCCTTTTTCTTGACTTTAGTTAGAATGTTTCTATTGTTTTCTCATTAAGTAAGATGCTGGATTTTGGACTGAAGAAGTTATCCATCCATTCCTCTTTCCCAAGAAATATTCTTGGGAATATTCCTTTTATAAGGAATATGTTGATTTATTCCAAGACTTTTTCAGCAAAAAACATTGTGGGGATAATTATGATTTTTGTTCTCCTTAGATATACTTAAATGATACATTATATAACAGATTTCCTAATGCATGTTTGCATTTCTGGTATAAATTCTACTTAGACATGGTGTATTATTTTCTTAATTTGGTGTTGGAGTCTGTTCACCAACATTTTATTTAGGATTTTTGCATCATCTTCCTAAGTGCTTTTGTTCTATGCTTTTCTTTACTTAGCCATATTTATCCCATTGGGTATATCAATGTTTTATTTGCTTCATAAAAAGAATTTGTTTCATAGAAAATGCTTTGAAACAATTTACGTAGCATTGGGACAATCTGGTCTCTAAAGGATGGGTAGACTTACCCTCTGAAAAGATCTGGGTCTGGTAAGTTTTTTCTTTCTTTGTTTTGGTTTCATTTTGTTTTGTTTGTGGTAGAATAGTTTCTCCATAATGTTCTTGATTTCTTCTGTGGAAATTGGTCTTTTAAGTTTTTCCTCTCTAATGCAGTCAGTTTTGTTATGCTGTAATTGCCTAAGAAATTGTCTCAGTGTTCAAACAGGTTTGCATAAAGTTGTACTAAGCAGACTTTTGTATTACAAATTTCCCCGTATCAATAGTTATTTCTCTTATATCTCTTGTCAATTCTTATTTTCTGTATTTGTGCATTCTCCCTTATACCTTAATTATATTGTAGTGGTTTGTCTATATTGTTTATTTTTTTTCAAAGAAACCAGATTTTGATTTAATTTGTTCTACAGTTTTCCTATTTCCTCATAATTTGGTTTTATTATTACTCTTCCACTTTTTGTGCTTTCTCTTGGTTTACTTTGTTCTTTTTTCTTTTTAAGTTGACAAGTTAATTTTTGATTCCTATTATTTTATTTGTACTAACATAGGTGCTTAAGTCTATAAATTTTCCTCTGATCACAGTTTTAAATCTCCTCAATTTTGATATATAATGTTTCCATTTTCATTATTTTTCAAACATCTGTTTATGTTTTCCATTTAACCAAGAGTTTTTTAAAGATTTCTAACTTTCTAGATAGTGATCCTCTTCTTAAACATAATATTTTAAATTTCTACTTTTGTTGCATTGTGATCAGAAATGTTCATTTGTAATATTTTAATTTTATAAGAATTACTGATGTTTTCTTTGTGATCAATTTTCATGATTGTTCCATGTACAAATGAGAAGATGTAGTCTCTGTTTTCACAGTGTTCTACACACACAATCACTCACACATCTATATGGTTTATCTGATGATGATATGGTTTATATCTTCAATATCCTCAATTAGTGTTTTGTCCATTTACCCTGTGTTATACTGACAGTAATGCTCATCTCCTTTTATCAATGTGTCTATTTTTTTTCTCCTTTAACCTCATGCAGTTGCTGCTTTAGGTCACTGCAATATTACATGGTGCAGAAGTATTCATAACTATTATATCTTCATTTAGAGTCATGGCTTTTAGCATTTAAAGTGTTCTATTTTATCTCAGTTCATGCTTTTTGTTTGGTAGTCTGCTTGCCTGGTAATGGCATTATGAAATTTTCTTTCACTTTTTTCCCCTCATTTGACTATCTTTGCACATCCCTTTAAATTTAGTCTTTTTGAATCACTTTATATTAGATGTGTCTCTATACAACATAAATTTGGTTTTGCTGTATGTACCAATATGAAAGTCTTTGTCCTTTTACTATGCTAGTTCAGCTCATTTAGTTTTATTGACAAGGTTAATATACTTGATTCTTCTAATTCTTCTAATATATGATTCTTTCATATTATCTTATAATTACTATGTATATTATATCATATTTACTGTGTTTTTAAGTAGTTCTAACAGATGTGTCTTCACTGTTCTCTTTTTTTAGTGGGTGGGTATTTAAAGTGTACATTTTGATTCTAACAGTTACATGTACCTCTGTACATTTTACAGCGTCATTAATCCACCACCCCTTTTTCCTTATATAACCTTTACTAACTAATTTGTCAGTTTTACATAGTATTCTTTGACTCCTATTTATCACCTTTACCATAATAAATGATTTTATTCTACTTTCTCCTTTCTTTTTCCTTGCCTCACATGTCTAGTTGTAATATTTTTATTTAGTAAGCACATACAATGTTTACATACTACTCTTTTAACCCTTTACCCTTGTTTTGATTTTAAAGGTATAATTATATATAGTAAATGTTCACGATCACACTCTTTTGCCATTAATTTCTTGATTGGATAAATCTTATCCTTTAGTAGCTGGGTTAGACAAAGCATTCAAATAAAGTATTGCCTGAGTCCTTCTGTGTTTAAAATAGTTTATATCCTGATCTCTGAAGGGTAAGTTGGCTAGATATCAATTTTTTGGCTGGTACTTTCTTTCTTTGAGTTTCTTGAAAATGTTTTCCAGAGTTGCCCTATGTTCTTAAGAAGTCTGGTGCCAATCACATGTTCTTACCTTTATTAAGTTTTTTTGTTTTTATTAATTTTTATTCCTGAAGACCTTGTAGTTTCTTTTCTTTTTCTAATAGTTTATTAAAGTATGTCCCAGAGTTGACCATTCTGTGTCAATTTTCTCAGGTACTTAGTTGACCCTTGTTAATATGTGAGTGTTGTGATTCTGTCTTATTTCAAAAAAGTTTTCATTGATGATAACTATAAATATTTGTTTTCTTTCATTGTATTATTTTTAGGACAACCAAGTAAAAGTATGTCATATCTACCTTTCCTGGTTTTTTTTTTTTTTTGAGTTTGATCTAATCTCATTGCATTTCATCCTGTTTTTGCCAATTTCTCTTAGCTTTTGAAGTTCTGATCCTAGGTATATTAGTATTCTATTGCTGCATAACAAATTACTTTGATTCTGTTCTCTTAATACCCATTCACACAAAAATTCACAGTAGAATATCTAGGTGTCTAGTGATCTGGGGGATAAAATATCCTTTCCAAGGTGAAAGATAAATTGTTGGTCTGGCACCTCCTGCAGTGGGCCTCTTTGCATTTGAGGTATACCTCATATAGCTGTACTACACTGACCCATTTATCAAGTGATCTGAAAGCTGCTAGTTTTGAGAGGCTTCCAGAACAAGAGAAGATTCCTCAACATGTCCAGTCTGCCTTACAAGCCACCCTGGCACTTGGGCTATATGATCCAGCAGATATAATGGCACTTGAAATGTCAGCAACAGATAGAGATGTGTTTGGAGGTTTGGGCAGATCCATATAAGTAAATTACAACACAGACCCTTAGGATTTTGGAGCAAAGCCATGCCATCTGTGAATAACTACTCTCCTTTTGAGAAACAGCTTTTAGCTTGTTACTGGCCCTTAGCAGAGACGGAATACTTAACCATGGACCACCAAGTTACCATACAACCTAAGCTGGATGTTGTCTATCTCACCAAACTATAAAGTTGGATGTGCACCTCCAGACTGCAGTATTAAATGAAATTGGTGTATGTAAGATTGGCTGAAGCAGACCTTGAGTACATAAGTAAGTTTCATGTGGAAGTGGCCCAAATGCCCATGCCCAACTCTTTCTGCACTACCTTCTCTCTATTAGCTTACACCCACCTATGTCCTCATGGACAGTTCCCCCACAACAAATCAAGTAAGAGAGAAAGAAAACTTTGTCCTTGTTCATTGCTGGTCCTGTATAACATTGCAAGTGCCAGCCACAAGTGGACAGCAATATCTCTGCAGTCCTTTTCTAGGATACCACTGAAAGACAGTGAAGAAAAGAAATCTTCCATTGGGCAAAACTTCATGCAGTGCACTTGATTGTTTATTTTGCTTGGAAGAAGAAATGGCCAGAGATATGAGTCTATACCATTTCATGGACTGTGGCCAATGGTTTAGCTGGTTGATCAAGGCCTTGGAGGGAACACGATTGGAAAATTAGTGGCAAGAAGGCCTATGGAAGGAACTATGTGGATAAACCTCTCAAAATGGGCAAATAACATGCAGATGTTTATGTCCCATGTGAATATCCACCAAAAAGTGATTCATCAGAGAAGGATTCTAATAATCAAATGAATATAATGACCCGTTCTATAGATTTCAGGCAGTCTCTTTTTTTAGTTATTCCTGTAATTGTCCAATGGGCTCATGAACAAAGTAGCCATGGTGGCAACAATGGAGGTTATGGTCGGGCTCAACATCATGGACTCTCACTTAACAAAGCCCCCTGGCTAGAGCCACTGCTGAGTGCCCAATCTACCAACATTATGACCAACACTGATCCCCCAACATGGCACCATTCCCCAGGGTGGTCAGCGAGCTACTTGATAGAAGTTTGATTACATTGGACCACTTTCCACCATAGAAGTGGCAGTACTCTTCTTTTACTGGAATAGAAGCATGCTCTAGATACGAATTTGTGGTCCCTGCCTGTGATGCTTCTCTCAAAATGACCATCTTTGGACTTTCAGAATGCCTTATCTTGATATTCCACACAGCATTGTTTCTAATCAAGAAATTCATTTCCTGATAGTATGGCAGTGGACTCAGGCTCATGAAATTCACTGTTCTTACCATCTTCCGCATCAACCTGAAGAAGCTAGTGTGATGATACAATTGTAGAATGGTCTTTTGAGGACTCAGCTATGATGAAGACTAGGTGGCAGTACTTTGCACAACTGAGGCCATTTCTCTTCAGATGAGGTACACATTTTGAATCAGCATCCAACATATGGTGCTGTTTGTCTCTTTTCCAGTATTCATGGGTTGGAGAATTAAGGTAGAGTATAGAAGAGGGAGCATCTCCTCTCAGTATTACTTCTAGTGATACACTAGCAAAAGTTTTTCTTCTTGTTCCTGTAACCCTCAGCTTTTCTGGAAGAGTGTTTCTAGTTCCTAATGAGAGAATTCTTCCATCAGGGAACACAACAATAATTCCACTGAACTGGAAGTAGAGACTGTCACCTGGCCACTTTGGGTTCCGAGTGTCTCTGAATCAACAAGCAAAGAAGGGGTTATTGTTGGGGACAAATTGTCCTTACTACCAAAGGGAAGTTGGGTTGTTATTATTCAATGGGAATATCGAGGAGTATATCTGGATTATAGAAGATACTTTAGGGTCTCTCTTAGTTTTCCTATGTTCTATAATTAAGGTCAATGAAAAATCACAACCCACCTCAGGAGTACTAATAATAACCAGAGCTTTTAGCAATGAAGACTTGGGTCACCATGCCAGAGAAAGAACTATGACAAGTTGAGGTTGTCTGCCTCAGCAAAAAGGTAGTTATAAATACCAGCTGCAACTACATTTCATCATGAGGACAGTAATAGTTATGAGTATTTTTCCTTATTTTGATATAAACTATTTTTGTATACAAATATTTTTGTTTTCTTCCTTCTTTTATCTACTTATCAATAAACATAATATGTTTTAATAATGGATAAGTTTATATCTCAATGTTTAAGTTACAGCAATTCAAAAGAGAAGAGTTACCATCACCCAAGAACTTGGCATTCTTTTCTGGGGAAAGGGTTAGCATGGTTTGAATTGTATGCAGGATAGTTGTATCATGTTAAGAGGACGTCTGTCTTTATCTTTGTCTTTATTTGGAGATTAAGTATGGCTAAGGAGATGTGTTCTGTGGGTGCCAATTTGACAAAAGGAGGACAGTGATGGTTTTTTGATGTGATGTCTTGGCTAATCTATAGTCCCCAGTTATTAAATCAAACATTAATTCTGCTTACTGCTGTAAAGGAGTTTTGCAGATGTAAGTCAATTAATCAGTTGACTTTAAGTAAAGGAGATTATCCCAGGTGAGCCTGAATAATCAGTTGAAAGATCTTAAAAAGCAGAGCTATTTGACATAGCGTAAATCTTGTAATAACCTATAATGAAAAAGAATCTGAAAAAATAATATATATATGTATGTGTGTGTGTATATATATATATATATATATACTGAATCACTTTGCTCTTCACCTGAATCATTGTAAATCAATAACACTTCAATAAAAATTAATTAATTTTAAAAAAGCAGTGCTGAAGCTTTCCCAAATGAGAGAATGAATTCTCACTATAGAGAACAATTTGAGGGAGGATCTTCAGATGGCAGAGGAGTAAGACGTGGAGATCACCTTCCTCCCCACAAATACATCAGAAATACATCTACACGTGGAACAGCTCCTACAGAACACCTACTGAACACTGGCAGAAGACCTCAGACTTCCCAAAAGGCAAGAAACTCCCCACGTACCTGGGTAGGGTAAAAGAAAAAAGAAAAAACAGAGACAAAAGAATAGGGACAAGACCTGCACCTCTGGGAGGGAGTGTGAAGGAGGAAAAGTTTCCACACACTAGGAAGCCCCTTCACAGGCAGAGACGGGGGTTGGCAGGGGGGAAGCTTTGGAGCCACAGAGGAGAGCATAGCAATAGGGGTGCAGAGGGCAAAGTGGAAAGATTCCTGCACGGAGGATCAGTGACGACCAGCACTCACCAGCCTGAGAGGCTTGTCTGCTCACCCGCTGGGGCGGGTGGGGGTTGGGAGCTGAGGCTCGGGCTTTGGAGATCAGATCCCAGGGAGAGGACTGGGGTTGGCTGCGTGAACACAGCCTGAAGGGAGCTAGTGCACCACAGCTAGCCGTAAGGGAGTCCAGGAAAAACTCTGGACCTGCCTAAGAGGCAAGAGACCATTGTTTCAAGGGGTGCGCAGAGAGGGGATTCTTTCCCTGTCTGTCCACAGAAGATGCGCATGAGCTACGGCTATCAGCTGGGACACCAGAGACTGGAATGAAACACTAACACTGCTGCTGCAGCCAACAAGAATCCTGTGTGCAAGCACAGGTCATTATCCACATGCACCCCCCTACCTGCCCCCGCCGGGAGCCTGTGCAGCCCACCACCACTGCCAGGGTCCTGTGATCCAGGGACAACTTCCCCGGGAGAACACACGGCATGCCTCAGGCTGTTGTGACATCACACTGGCCTCATGCTACTGCAGGCTTGCCCTGCATTCCAATTATAACTACTGTAGCCCTCCCTCCCCCTGGCATGAGTGAGCCAGAGCCCACTAATCAGCCTCTGCTTTAACCCCCTCCTGTCTGAACAGAAACAGAAGCCTGAGGGCAACCTACAAACAGAGGTGGAGCCAAAACCAAAGCTGAACCCCAGGAGCTCTGCGAACAAAGAAGAGAAAGGGAAATTTCTCCGTGCAGCCTCAGGAGCAGAAAATAAATCCCCACAATCAACTTGAGGTACCCTGCATCTGTGGACTACCTGAACAGAAAATGAATCAACCCAAAATTGAGGAAGTGGATTTGGGAGCAACTGTAGACTTGGGGTTTTTTGTTTGCCATTGATTGTTTCTGATTTTGATGGTAATCTTAGTAAAGTTTATAGCATTGGTTATCATTGGTGGATTTGTTTATTGGTTTGGTTGCTCTCTTTTTCTAATTACTTTTTTATTTTTTAATTTTAATAATTTAAATATTTTTATTTTAATAGTTTTTTCTTTCTTTTTTTCTCCCTTTTCTTCTGAGCTGTGTGGCTAACAGTCACACAGATAAGTGACCTGGAATATAAAATAGTGGAAATTATTACCACAGAGCAGAATAAAGAAAAAAGAATGAAAAGAATTGAGGACAGTCTCAGAGACCTCTGATACAACATTAAATGCAATAACGTTCAAATTATAGGCATCCCAGAAGAAGAAGAGAAAAAGAAAGGGTCTGAGAAAATATTTGAAGAGATTATAATTGAAAACTTTGCTAACATGGGAAGGGAAATAGTAAATCAAGTCCAGGAAGTGCAGAAAGTCCCATACAGGATAAATCCAAGGAGAAACATGCCAAGACACATATTAATCAAACTATCAAAAATTAAATACCAATAAAAAATATTAAAAGTAGCAAGGGAAAACCAACAAATAGCACACAAGGGAATCCCCATAAGGTTAACAGCTGATCTTTCAGCAGAAACTCTACAAGGCAGAAGGGACTGGCACGACATATTTAAAGTAATGAAAGGGAAAAACCTACAAAGAAGATTACTCTACCCAGGAAGGATCTCATTCAGATTTGATGGGGAAATTAAAACATTTACAGACAAGCAAAACTTAAGAGAATTCAGCACCAGCAAACCAACTTTACAACAACAGCTAAAGGAGCTTCCCTAGGCAGGAAACACAAGAGAATGAAAAGACCTACAGAAACAAAGGCAAAACTTTTGTTTTGAAACAAAAGAAAATCAGAGACAAAGAAAATGGTAATAGAAACATAAATATCAATAATTACCTTAAATATAAATGGATTAAATGCTCCAACCAAATGACATAGACTGGCTGAATGGATACAAAAACAAGACCCATATATATGTTGTCAACAAGAGACCCACTTCAGACCTAGGGACACATACAGACTGAAGTGAAGGGATGGAAAAAGATATTCCATGCAAAAGGAAATGAAAAGAAAGCTAGAGTAGCAATTCTCATATCAGACAAAAAAGACTTTAAAGATTATTACAAGAGAAAGAAGGACACTATATACTGATAAGGGATCAATCCAAGAAGAAGATAAAACAATTGTAAATATTTATGCATCTAAAATAGGAGTACCTAAATACATAAGGCAAATGCTAACAGCCATCAAAGGGGAAATTGACTGTAACACAATCATAGTAGGGGACTTTAACACCCCACTTTCACCAATGGACAGATCATCCAAAATGAAAATAAATAAGGAAACAAAAGCTTTAAATGACACATTAAACAAGATGGACTTAATTAATATTTATAGGACATTCCATCCAAAAACAACAGAATACACTTTCTTCTCAAGTACTCATGGAACATTCTACAGGGTAGATCATATCTTGGGTCACAAATCAAGCCTTGGTAAATTTAAAACTTTGAAATCATATAAAGTGTCTTTTCTGACCACAACACCATGAGACTAGATATCAATTAGATGAAAAAAACTGTAAAAAAAGCACAAACACATGGAGGTTAAACAATACACTAATAAATAACCAAGAGATCACTGAAGAAACCAGAGGAAATCAAAAAAAGCCTAGAAACAAATGCGAATAAAAACATGACAACCCAAAACCTATGGGATTCACAAAAAGAGTTCTAAGAGAGATGTTAATAGCAATACAATTCTACCTCAAGAAATAAGAAAAATCTCAAATAAATAACCTAAATTTACACCTGAAGCAATTAGAGAGAAGAAGAAAGAAAAAAAACCCCAAAGTTAGCAGAAGGAAAGAAATCAGAACGATCAGATCAGAAAGAAATGAAGGAAACAATAACAAAGATCAATAAAACTAAAACCTGGATCTTTGAGAAGATAAAAAAAAAAATGATAAACCATTAGCCAGACTCATCAAGAAAAAATGGGAGAAGACTCAAATCAACAGAATTAGAAATGAAAAAGGAGAAGTAACAACTGACACTGCAGAAATACAAAGGATCATGAGGGATTACTACAAGCAACTCTATGCCAATAAAATGGATAACCTGGAAAAAATGGACAAATTCTTAGAAAAGCACAACCTTCCGAGGCTGAACCAGAAAGAAATAGAAAATATAAACAGACTAATCACAAGCACTGAAATTAAAACTGTGATTGAAAGTCTTCCAACAAACAAAAGCACAGGACCAGATGGCTTCACAGGCAAATTCTATCAAACATTTAGAGAAGAGCTAACACCTATCCTTCTCAAACTTCCAAAATATAGCAGAGGGAGGAACACTCCCAAACTCCTTCTACGAGGCCACCATCACCCTGATGCCCAAACCAGACAAAGGTGTCACAAAAAAAGAAAACTACAGGCCAATATCACTGATGAACATAGATGCAAAAATCCTCAACAAAATTCTAGCAAACAGAATCCAACAGCACATTAAAAGCATCCTACACCACAATCAAGTGGGGTTTATCCTAGGGATGCAGGATTCTTCAATATATACAAATCAATCAATGTAATACACCAGATTAACAAATTAAAGGATAAAAACCATATAATAATCTCAATAGATGTAGAAAAAGCTTTTGAAAAAATTCAACACCAATTTATTATAAAAACTCTCCAGAAAGCAGGCATAGAGGGAACTTACCTCAACATAATAAAGGCCATATATGACAAACCCACAGCCAACATCATTCTCAATGGTGAAAAACTGAAACCATTTCCTCTAAAATCAGGAAGAAGACAAGGATGCCCACTCTCAACACTATTATTCAACATAGTTTTGGAAGTCTTAGCCACAGCAATCAGAGAAGAAAAAGAAATAAAAAGAATCCAAATCAGAAAAGAAGAAGTAAAATTGTCATTTTTGCAGGAGACATGATAATATACATAGAGATTCCTAAAGATGCTGCCAGAAAACTACTAGAGTTAATCAATGAATTTGGTAGAATATCAGGATACAAATGTAATGCACAGAAATCTCTTGCATTCCTATATACTAATGATGAAAAATCTGAAAGAGAAATTAGGGAAACACTTACATTTATCATTGCAACAAAAAGAATAAAAAAACTATGAAAAAACCTATCCAAGGAGACAAAAGACCTGTATGCAGAAAACTATGAGACACTGATGAAAGAAATTAAAGATGATACAAACAGATGGAGAGATATACCCTGTTCTTGGATTGGAAGAATCAACATTTTGAAAATGACTATACTACCCAAAGGAATCTACAGATTCATTGCAATCCCTATCAAACTACCAATGGCATATCTCACAGAACTAGAACAAAAAATTTCTAATTTGCATGGAAATACAAAAGACCCTGAATAGCCAAAGCAATCTTGAGAAAGAAAAATGGAGCTGGAGAAATCAGGCTCCCTGACATCAGACTATACTACAAAGCTGTTGTATTCAAGACAGTATGGTAGTGGCACAAAAATTGAAATATAGATCAATGGAACAGGATAAAAAGCCCACAGATAAACCCTTGCACATATGGTCACCTTATCTTTGATAAAGGAGGCAAGAATATACAATGGAGAAAAGACAGCCTCTTCAATAAGTGGTGCTGGGAAAATTGGACAGCTACATGTAAAAGAATGAAATTAGAACACTTCCTAACACCATACACAAAAACAAACTCAAAATGGATTGAAGACCTAATTATAAGGCCAGACACTATAGAACTCTTAGAGGAAAAGATAGGCAGAACACTGTATGACATAAATCACAGCAGCATCCTTTTTGACCCACCTCTTAGAGAAATGGAAATAAAAACCAAAATAAACAAATGGAACATAATGAAACTTAAAAGCTTTTAAACAGCAAATGAAACCATAACCAAGACGAAAAACCAACCCTCAGAATGGGAGAATATATTTGCAAACAAAGAAACTGCCAAAGGATTAAGTTCCAAAATATACAAGCAGCTCATGCAGCTCAATATCAAAGAAACAAACAACCCAATCCAAAAATGGGCAGAAGATAAATAGGCAATTCTCCAAAGAAAATATACAGATTGCCAACAAACACATGAAAGAGTGTTCAACCTCACTAATCATTAGAGAAATGCAAATCAAACCTACAATGAGATGTAACCTCACACCGGTCAAAATGGTCTTCATAAAAAAATCTACAAACAATAAATGCTGGAGAGGTTGTGGAGGAAAGGGAAACCTCTTGCACTGTTGGCGGGAATGTAAATTGATACAACCACTATGGAGAACAGTATGGAGGTTCCTTATAAACTAAAAATAGAAGTACCATATGACCCAGCAATCCCACTACTGGGCATATACCCTGAGAAAACCATAATTCAAAAAGAGTCAAGCACCACAATGTTCATTGCAGCTCTATTTACAATAGCCAGAACATGGAAGCAACCTAAATGCCCATCGACAGATGAATGGATAAAGAAGATGTGGCACATATATACAATGGAATATTACTCAGTCATAAAAAGAAATGAAATTGAGTTATTTGTAGTGAGATGGGTGGACCTAGAGTCTGTCATACAGAGTGAAGTAAGTCAGAAAGAGAAAAACAAATACCGTATGCTAACACATATATATGGAATATAAAAGAAAAAAAATTTCGTGAAGAACCTAGGGGCAAGATGGGAATAAAGATGCACACCTACCAGAGAATGGACTTGAGGACATGGGGAGGGGGAAGGGTAAGCTGGGACAAAGTCAGAGAGTAGCATTGACATATATACACTACCAAATGTAAAATAGCTAGCTAGTGTGAAGCAGCCGCATAGCACAGGAAGATTGGCTTGGTGTTTTGTGACTACCTAGAGCGGTGGGATATGGAGGGTGGGAGGGAGGGAGATGTAAGAGGTAAGAGATATGGGGATATATGTATATGTATAGCTGATTTACTTTGTTATAAAGCAGAAACTAACACACCATTGTAAAGCAATTGTATTCCAATAAAGATGTTAAAAAATTAAAGACACTTTAAAAATTAAAAAAAATCTACAAACAAAAAATGCTAGAGAGGGTGTGGAGAAAAGGGAAACCTCTTGCACTGTTAGTGAGAATGTAGATTGATACAGCTACTATGGAGAACAGTATGGAGGTTCCTTAAAAAACTAAAAATAGAACTACCATATCACCCAGCAATCCCACTACTGGGCATATAGCCTGAGAAAACCATAATTCAAAAAGTGTCATGTACCACAATGTTCACTGCCACACTATTTACAATAGCCAGGACATGGAAGCAACCTAAGTGTCCATTGAAAGACGAATGGATAAAGAAGATGTGGCTCATATATAGACTTGAATATTACTCAGCCATAGAAAGAAATGAGACATTCACAGAAAGATAGACAAGATGAAAAGGCAGAGGGCTATGTACCAGATGAAGGAATAAGATAAAACCCCAGAAAAACAACTAAATGAAGTGGAGATAGGCAACCTTCCAGAAAAAGAATTCAGAATAATGATAGTGAAGATGATCCAGGACCTCGGGAAAAGAATGGAGGCAAAGATCAAGAAGTTGCTAGAAATGTTTAACAAAGACCTAGAAGGCTTACAGAACAAACAAACAGAGATGAACAATACAATAAGTGAAATGAAAAAGAAATAAAACTGAGTTATTTTTAGTGAGGTGGATGGATATAGAGTCTTTCATACATAGTGAACTAAGTCAGAAACAGAAAAATAAATACCATATGCTAACACATATATATGGAATCTAAAAAAAGAAAAAATGGTTCTGATTAACCTAGGGGCAGGACAGGAGTAAAGAAGCAGCCATAGAGAATGGACTTGAGGACACGGGGAAGGGGAAAAGTAAGCTGGGACAAAGTAAGACAGTGGCTAGGACATATATACACTACCAAATGTAAAATAGATAGCTAGTGGGAAGCAGCTGCATTGCATGGGGTGATCAACTCGGTGCTTGTGTCCACCTAGAGGGGTGGGATAGGGATGGTGGGAGGGAGACGCCAGAGGGAGGGGATATGAGGATAAATATATACATATAGCTGAATCACTTTGTTATACAGCAGAAACTAACACAACATTGTAAAGCAATTATACGCCAATAAAAGTGTGTAAAGAAAAAGAAAGAAAGACAACAAGTTGAGCCTTTGTCCATGGAGTTCTAACCTGCTTGAGTTATTCCCTTCCTAATAGTCTGCACTACAGACTTCAGATTTTCTTAACCAGTGTAGTGTTTAATTCTGTGTGTCAGTTTGATTGGCCATGGGGTTCCCAAATTAAACATTACTTCCTAGTGTGTATGTAAAGTTGCTTCTGGATGAGATTATCATTTGAATCTGTCAACTCAGTAAAGTAGGCTGCCGTCCCCAGTGTGGGTGGGCAACATCCAACCCTTTGAAGCCCTGAATAGAACAAAAACTAGACGAAGGAAAAATTCACCCATTTTATTCCTGCCTCACTATTTGAGCTAGGACATCTCATCTTACCTTCTCTGCCCTGGGACTGGGATTTATACCATCACCTCCCCTAGTTCTCCAGCCTTTGGATTCAGATTGAGTTACACTACAGAAGTTTTCCTGGGTTTCCAGCTTACAGACAGCAGATTGTAGGACTTCTCATCCTCCTTAATTACATGAACAATGTCTTCATAATAAATCAATCTCTCTCCTCTTTCCTCCTTTCCCTGTCTCTGTATTTCTGTTTCTCTGCTTCTCTCCCTTTTTCTCTCTCTCTCTCCTTTATAACAGGCTTATTCTAGTCTCACTAAAATGAGTTGTGGTATACTCTATTTGATTCCAGCCTCTGAATAGAGTCTCTGCATGAATCAGGAATTACCAAACACTTGAAAATTTAGTGGAACTTTTGGTAGAATAATTTTTTCTCTTAACTAGTATTGCCAGAAGCTTATTTTATTACTTATTTGCCTCTATTATATATATTTTTTATTTCCTTGATTTCTGCACTTTATGGTGTCCTTTATTCTGCTGTTCTTTTCCTAATCCCTTAAATCAGAAACTTAGAACATTCACTTTTTGTCTTTGTTCCTTATTAGTAAGCATTGAAATTTATAAATTTAGTTTGAAGTGCCACTTTTATTTCATCCTACATTTATATACATAGTATTTTTACTATTATTTAATTTTGTAATTTATTCTAATATGATTTCTTCTTTGACCCACAAGTTAATTAGAATGATTTTGTAATATCCCCAAATTGAAGTTTTTACTTTCTTTTTGCTACTAATTTCAAATTTAATTTCATTATTTTCAGAGAATGTGATACCTACAGCCAATTTTTTTACATTTGTCAAAATCTGCTTTATGGTCTAATACCTATTTAACTACTGTATGCATTTTATAAATGTTTGAGAAGAATGTGGTTTTTTGCATCGTTACAGATGCCCATTAAATCAGGCTTGTTAATGTTATTATTTAAATCTTCAATAATTTTGGTAGCTTTTGTCTAATTTATATCATTTTTACTAAGACAAGTGTATTGAAAACTTCAGCTCTAGTAAATTAGTCAACTTCTCCCTCTAGTTTTTTCTCAACTTTTTGATAAAATTTTGAGGTTATTTTATTAAAGGCATACAAGTTAGATATATGGTATTTTCTGAGTGACTTGAACCTCTTTTTACCATTATGCAGTGTCTATTTTTATCCTTAATAATGTTATTTGTCTTATTTTTGTCTGTTGATGTATACTTCCAGATTAATTTTTGGTTAGTATTTAACTGTCATATCTTTTACCATTCCTTGATTACATTATTTTTTTTGTCCTCAGGTTTTAAATATGTATCTAGTGAAAAGAATATATATAGACTTCTTATTAAATGAATATTGACACTCTGTCTTTAATGGGCAATTCTGACTATTTGTATATATTATGGTTATTAAAATATTTGGTTCTTTTTACAATTATTTTACCGTATTTTTCTCTTCATCACATTTTATTTTTTTCTCCCTTTTTGCCTGTTTTGAAGTGAAGTTAATACTCTAAATAAAGCACCCCCTAAAAACAACTAAAGTGCTGAGCAACACACAACTAACATCTTTTATAAATGCATTACTGATTTGGTAATAAAGTAGAAAAAAATCTTAGAGACCAAAAACTAAATGAAATCCAGAGAGGAAAGCAGAGAGCCAATCCTGGCTTCATAGTGAAGGACTTTGTCAAATTTGGATGAACTTCAATTTCCAGTTTCCAGCCCCATCTGAGTATCCACTCAAAATGAAATCTAAAAGGAACTTCAACCTCCACATCATATATAATAAAATTAAGATTCCAGTGTTTGATGCTCTGTGTAAGTGTAAACAAGAAACAAACCTACCAAGATTCTTAAGAAAATTGTCCACTGGTACATCAGCATTGAAAAAAGAGAAGAAAATAATACTCTGAATATTTGTAACTACAAGTTGGCCTTCATACAGATATGAGGCATCAATACCTACTACCTAAGTATTTTCAAAAGCCTCAATCTTAAAATTTAATTAAAAATTGTATGAGTTGATAATATCATAGGTGTTTGGTAGAAGATAATGAAAATTATTTCTGGAGGAATTTACTTTCTATGAAGTTTTCAAAGTATCGCTATGGATTAGCTTTATAGAAATATGAGCTCATAGTAACATGCACACACACGTGCACACACACCCCCACACACGTATAGAATAACATGGCACCAAAAATAAACAGAAAAATTAAAAATTGTACCTTAAGAACTTCAGATATTAAAGTTATCAAACCTAGACTATAAAATAAGTATACTCAATTGTTTAAAAAATAAGTGATTGAATATATGTGTTAGAAATATGAGACTATAAAAATCTTCAAATAGATGGGAAAAGAACCAAACTGAATTTGAAAAACTGAATGGATAGGTTTAAAAGTAGATGATATAGGTAAAGAAAAATTCATGAACTATCATACATTTGAAGAAAATATCCAGAATGCAGCAAGAAATACAAAGATATAGAATATATGAATAAAAGTTTAAGATCCATAGAAAAGAAAGTGAGAAGTTCAACACATGTCTAATTAAATTTCCAGATGAAAAGGAGAGAAAGAGTAAGCATAGTCATTTTCTAAGAAATGTCTGAGAATTTTCCAAATGTTTCTGTTCAGAAAGCTGTTGTCAATCTAATCGTCATTCCTTAAAGGATACATCTTTTTCCTTTCTGACTCTTTTTATGATCTCTTTGTCTTTGGTGTTCTGTAGTTTTGAGTATGGTGTATGTACACATAAACTCAAAACTGGAAAATTCTGAAGCATTATTTTCATATTCCTTTTCTACATTTCCTCTAGTCTCTTCTTTTGGTCTCAGAATAGATGTATATTAAATTTATTGATTCAATTTTTACATATTTTGAGATATTTTTCATAATTTCTATGTATATTTCTCCTGTACTTTTCTAGTTCATTCTATTCAGCCAGTTAGAATCCTTGTTTAAACCATCTACTAATATTAATTTAACAATTATCTTTTTATTTCTAAAAATGACTATATTTAAATTTTTGTTTCTATACTCTTGTTTCCTGCTTTTCTAAATTTCTTCTTTATTTCTTTAAACATTTCACACATTGTATTAATTAATAAGTGCCTGATAATTTAACTCTCAAGTTTTAGAGGGTGTATATCTAGTGGGTTTTTTGTTGTTGTTGTCGTTGTTTTTTACTGAGTGTTACTCATGATATCTTTTTTATATATGCTACAGAATTTTATTATGTGCTTGCATGTTACTGACTGTAGTCTCGGAAAATTCTGAGGGTATAAGGTGGAGATACTTTCCTCTAACAGAGAGGAAGTGCATTTCCTTTTTCTGGCAGTAGAGAACTTACTAACCTGGAAACAATTTTAGAACCAGGTTCAATTCCCTCATCTTGAGGTGGGTCCAAGACTTAGCTTCCCTATTCCAGTGACTGCAGGGCAATCCTAGCTTTTGTTCTTGCTTACTCTTCATGGCTACTCTCCGTAGTTTCAGCTCCCTGTGTTTCAAAACTGTGGTTATTTGGCCCTTAGGAGTTCCCTTTAGTTGTGCTAACATTGAAAAATGTATCAAAAGTAGTTTTGCTGTAATATATTTAGGTATAGTTATGGATGTAGTTGGAGGGCCCTTGAGTGCATCATAGCAAAATATCTGTAATTTTTCTGGCCCCCTTATCAGAAATGGTAATCTTTCATTTCCCAAACAGCAATAATCTGAGAACTAATGCCATGTGGCCACAAGAAGTCCAGTCCTTATCATGTCTTTCCCCAGCTATCTCTGGACAAATGTGAGGAACATTTTCATTAAACAGACCCAGCTTAGTTTTCATTCATAATCTTGTAGGACAGACTGTTAATGACCCTCTCTGCTCAGCTCCCATAATCACCTCTTGCCACTGCATAAAGAGTTGCTGCTTCTCTTCACATTCCAGTTTACTTTAAATGAGAATATATTCCTGCTCCCTAATCACCAAAGCACTACGAAGGCCAATTTTATCAAAAGTCAAAACTTGACCAATAGCCTGGGGCAAAGAGAAGAATTAAAGTTTTCGGGGAAAAAAAGCAATAAAACAAAAAAACTTCATCTTGAATATGACTGTTTGCATATATGGTCTCCTTCAAGGAAGTCCATTCCTGATACCCAACAGAAGGAAATAAATCTGTTTCCTTCTTATTCCAAGTTTAAGGCCAGGCTTTCCAACAGTATATTTTCAGAGATGCTGTCCACAGGGAAAATAATTGTCCATGTTCCCATGAGAATGCTTTAGGTTTTCATAGCCTGGATCCTTGCCATTCTGGAGTAGTATCAAAAAGTCACCTTTGCACATCGAAAATGTATAATATTTCCCCAAAATGCAAGAGGATAATTTACCTTAAAAGAAAAAGTCAAATATCTTCTCTATAGAATGAAAGAATTGCCACCAGCTTTGGAATATAAATTTATGGCGTTCTAGCCATAATGGTTTCAAAGAAGTATTGAGTTCCATTACTAACTAGACCACCCCCTTTTCTTGCTACCATGTTGGTACCTCCCAAACAAAACATTTTGTAAGCTCTTCAAAGGCAAGAATCTTGTCTTTTTGTTCCTGGTACCAAACAAAATGCCAGGTACATGGTCATGCTCAATAACTGGAGTGCATCAATCAGTGAATGACCATGTAAATTCATTTTCCACTAAATATTTGGAAAAGTTCAGTAGGGGAAACTGTATTTCATTTTAATGAAATGTCTTGCAAAAGGAGAGAGAGAGAGAGAGGAGAGAACGAGGGATGAGAGAGAGACAATATACATGTTTGTCTTTCTTATGTGAACAACATAAGATTGTTGCAGATTTGAATATTAATGAAGTGGAACCAAAGATCCACTGTGTGCACTGAACTGGAGTGAGGCAGAAAAATACAGCAGACTTGTGACCAAACAGGAAATGCCCTAGTCTGTTGATGTAGCATACTCTGAGCCCAACGAGTAAGCAGCATAAACTGACATGAATGAATTTGGTTAAACATGAAACAGCCATCAAAGATGTGTCTCTTCCTGCTTGGTGGCTGCCGGATTTCAGAGGCGTCCAGCAACAAGGGATAGGGGAATCTGCATAAAATATTCTGAGCATGGGTAGCTGGTTCCAGGCTAGATAAACAATTTAACAAACATCCAGGAAGAATGTCTCTAACCTTCATAAAACTGAAAGGACAGGCAAGAAATGAGATGGACGACACTGTCATGGAAATTACAGTCTCAGCAATTTGGAGACATTTCATTCTGCAGAGGAACTGGCACACTGGAGGAGGGATAAACAGGAAGTTTGAAATCTGTCTGAAATGGCATGGCATATTTTTCTTGGGGTATGGTATTAAATGAGACTAAAGATCTCTCCAGAAAATCATGTCACTTAAAGTTCAACTCATCTTTTGAGCAGCTTAAAAGATTGACAGGAGTTATTTAAGCAATTGCTAAACATGGGTTCCTAAAAATCATGGGACTAAATAGAGTCTTGGGAATGAAATTGCTCTGAAGAGAAGAGACATGGGTTTATCAGTAAAATGGAAAATAAATAAATCATGAAATAGTCCGTCTATGTGTGCAGTCCTCTTGCGCTTAGAGCATTATTCTAGGCACTCTAACAGGAAGACAGGCTGAGCAGATTACTCATACCTTTGAAGAGTCTAGTTAGGGAGAAAGGATACACATGGGTATGCCTGAGTCATAAACGTAGACAGATTTCTCTCCAGCTGAATACACAGAGTTCAGGAGTGATCAGAATACATAGGTATTACTTGAGGAAATCTTCTTAAAAGAAGTAAGTTTTACACTATGATTTAAAGGGGGTATTTGAAAAGTGTATTAAACAATTGATATTCAAATCTTGAGATACAAATTATTTGTATATATGTGTACATGTGTACGTGTGTGTGTGTCTATATATATATATTCTTTTTAGCTTTCTATTCAAAGGCAATTTTTTTCATTATAGAATCACACATTATTTACGCCTTAGAAATTAGTTGCAGCATTTCCTGAAGTGTCCAGTGAAATTCTGTTAATAGGTCATCAATGGAAGAATAAAAAAGAACTAAGGTTGTGGTTTTGGAAACTATTTTATTATTTTTCCTTCTTGGACTCTAAAGCACATTGATTTATTAAAGGTTTTGAGAAATCTTCCAGTGAAGAAAACTATTTAATTTATTTAACCCAGCAATTTCTAATGTTACTTGACAGAGTGCTTTTTACCTTTTTTTTAAAAAAAAAATTTTTTTTAGGAAGTCTATCAAAATGTAAGGAAGCCAGTAAACAATTTCGGAATGACTGATCTAGTTCAGCTTCTCATCTTATGAGAAAAAGAAATGGAGCTAAGACACTTGCCCGTGATTAACAGCCCACTTTATTAACAGCTTTAATGCCTAAAGCTTAAGCAGGTTGTTTTCTGGATTGCCAGTTCTACTCACCCTCTGCTTTGTAACTGTATTGAAATCTAACTGCACTGAGTTTAGTTTTTTTGTTAAAACTAATGACCTTAAGCCTGATGGTGAGGTTTTGATAAGAGATAAAAATCTAAAGAAAGAAAAAATTGGCTCAATATTATAAATTTTCAAAGTAAACTTGCTAGAAAAGAGTGGCTCCTAAGACAGCTTTCCATCCTCAGAGGTCTTCAAGCAGAGATAATGACTTGTTAGGAGTGTTATAGAGGACATTGCTGAATGAGTTAGGTACTCATAAACTCAAAAGTGCTATTTTTGCTCTGAGAGTTTCTTATTCTATTCATGCCTTGATATGGCTAGGTTTACTACAATAGAACTTGAGCATCAAGGAATCCAGGGTCCAAAACTACCAACCCACTTGACCAGACAGGTACCAGGGAGAAAGACTTAGTTGCCCATATTTGAAGAAGACACAGCTTCCCAGCAGGGCATTATGTTCACAGAACCTGGCAGGAGACTGCAGGTATTCATTCAGGCATACAATTACATGAAGGCTAGACAGATGAAGCCAGAGAGTCAAGCAGCAAGCAAATACTTGGCATCTGGAAATATCTCAGCAGGTGGTAGAATTACCAACACAGGGTTGAGAGTCACAGGCAGAACTGTGACTCCATTTATAATGTTACCTAGTGCCTTCTCTGTAACAGGAGGGCAGGTTCTGAGCTAGGTGGTTATTTATTTCTGGTTCTAGAATTGGGCAGATTGGGGAGAGGGGGTTGAGAAAGGTGGAATGAGATGGGCACAACCAGGTATACATTTACGAATAGGACATAAGGTTCTTATCAGATGAAGGAATAAGGTGGGAATATGGCAGGAGCTCAGTCACCACAACTGGACTGTGAAATATACATCAGAATAACAATAAGAGTGACATGATACTGAGTCCCTTTAACTGTTTACTCCAAGAAGTGTTTCTAAAAACCAGGGTGGGGCTGAGCCTAATGGGAGAAGTCAAATATCTTCAGCTGTGGGAAGAGGAAACATACAAAAGCTGAGCTCAACAGCTGCTTCCCTCTCCAAAATGTTTCTCATCAAATAGAAAAAATAAAGGAAGCAAACCTTAATTACTTCAGCATCCTCCTGCCAACAATTTATGAGGCAGACACAGCAAGCTTAGAGAGTAGTTAGTTTATGTTCAAGTCTATGTGTTATGTTAAGCTGAGAGCTGATATTACTTATGTCAGTGAGTGAAGGAAACTTATGCGGGAAGAGATGAGAAGTTAGCCAAAAGAAGTAAAGGAATATTTCTGTGGCCTATCATTACAGCATTGACTCGTTCGGGGGGCGGGGGAAATATTGCTTTATTTAAAACTTTAGAAGATGGTGGAGTAGAAGGACGTGCTCTCACTTACTCTTTCAAGAATACTGGAGTCACGATGAACGGCTGAACAATCACCAACAGGAAGACACTGGAATTCACCAAAAAAGATACCCTACATACAAAGACAAAGGAGAAGCCACAGTGAGATGGTAGGAGGGTTGCAATCACAATAAAATCAAATCCCATAAACACTGGGTGGGTGACTCACAAACTGGAGAACACTTATACCACAGAAGTACACCCACTGGAGCAAAGGTTCTGAGACCCACGTCAGGCTTCCGAACCTGAGGGTCTGGAAGAGGGAGGAAGAATTCCTAGAGAATCAGAAGTTGAAGGCTAGTTTGATTTTATTGCAGGACTTTGACAGAACTGTGGGAAACAGAGACTCCTCCACTCTTGGAGGGAACATACGAAGTAGTGTGGGCATCGGGAACCAGGGGAAGGAGCAGTGACCCCATAGGAGACAGAACCAGACCTATCTGCTAGTGATGGAGAGTCACCTGCAGAGGTGGGGGGTGGCTGTGCCTCACCATGAGGACAAGGACACAGGCAGCAGAAGTTCTGGGAAGTACTCCTTGGCATGAGCCATCCCAGAATCTGTCATTAGCCCCACCAAAGAGCCGGGGTAGGCTCCAGTGTTGGGTTGCCTCAGGCCAAACAACCAACAGGGAGGGAACCCAGACCCAATCACCAGCAGACAAGTGGATTAAAGTTTTACTGAGCTCTGCCCACCAGAGCAATAGCCAGCTCTACCCACCACCAGTCCCTCCCATCAAGAAATTTCCACAAGCCTCTTAGATAGCCTCATCCACCAGAGGGCAGACAGCAGAAGCAAGAAGAATTACAATTCTGCAGCCTGTGGAACAAAAACCACATTCACAGAGATATAGACAAGGTGAAAAGGCAGAGGGCTAAGTACTAGATGAAGGAACAAGATAAAATCCAGGAAAAACAACTAAATGAAGCGGAGATAGGCAATCTTCCAGAAAAAGAATTCAGAATAATGCTAGTGAAGATGATCCAGGACCTTGGAAAAAGAATGTAGGCAAAGTTCAAGAAGATGCAAGAAATGTTTAACAAAGATCTAGAAGAACTAAAAAACAAACAGAGATGAACAATACAATAACTGAAATGAAAAATACACTAGAAATAATCAATAGCAGAATAACTGAGGCAGAAGAACGGACAAGTGACCTGGAAGACAGAATGGTGGAATTCACTGCTGTGGAACAGAAAAAAGAATGAAAAGAAATGAAGACAGTCTAAGAGACCTCTGAGACAACATTAAACACAACAACATTCACATTGCAGTGGTCCCAGAAGGAGAAGGGAGAAAGAAAGGACCCAAGAAAATATTTGAAGAGATTATAGTCGAAAACTTCCCTAACATGGGAAAGGAAATAACCACCCAAATCCAGGACATGCTGAGAGTACCATACAGGATAAACCCAAGGAGAAACATGCTGAGACACATAGTAATCAAACTGGTAAAAATTAAAGACAAAGGAAAATTATTGAAAGCAGCAAGGGAAAAATGACAAATAACATACAAGGGAACTCCCATAAGGTTAACAACTGATTTCTCAGCAGAAACTCTACAACCCAGAAGGGAGTGGCATCATATACTTAAAGTGATGAAAGAGAAGAAACTACAACCAAGATTACTCTACCCAGCAAAGATCTCATTCAGATTCAATGGGGAAATCAAAAGCTTTACTGACAAGCAAAATCTAAGAGAATTCAGCACCACAAAACCAGCTCTACAACAAATGCTAAAGGAGCTTCTCTAAGTGGGAAACACAAGAGAAGAAAAGGACCTACAAAAACAAACCTAAAGCAATTAACAAAATGGTAATAGGAACATACATATCAGTAAGTACCTTAAATGTGAATAGATTAAATGCTCCAACCAAAAGACATAAGCTTGCTGCATGGATACAAAAACAAGGCCCATACATACACTGTCTACAAGAGATCCGCTTCAGACCTAGGGACACATACAGGCTGAAAGTGAGGGGATGGAAAAAGATATTCCATGCAAATGGAAATCAAAAGAAAGCTGGAGTAGCAATACTCATATCAGATAAAATAGACTTTAAAATAAAGAAACTTATAAGAGACAAGGAAGGACACTACATAATTATCAAGGGCTCAAACCAAGAAGAAGATGTAACAATTATAAATATATAAGCACGCAACATAGGAGCACCTCAATACATAAGGCAACTGCTAACAGCTCTAAAAGAGGAAATTGACAGTAACACAATAGTGGGGGACTTTAACACCTCACTTACACCAATGGACAGATCATCCAAACAGAAAATTAATAAGGAAACACAGCTTTAAATGACATGATAGACCAGATAGATTTAATTGATATTGATAGGACATTCCATCCAAAAACAGCAGATTACACTTTCTTCTCCAGTGCACACGGAACATTCTCCAGGATAGATCACATCTTGGGTCACAAATCAAGCCTCAGTAAATTTAAGAAAATTGAAATCATATCAAGCATCTTTTCTGACCACAACACTATGAGATTAGAAATGAATTACAGGGAAAAAAACGTAAAAAACACAAACACTTGGAGGTTAAACAATACGTTACTAACTAACCAAGAGACCACTGAAGAAATCAATGAGGAAATCAAAAAATACCTACAGACAAATGGCAATGAAATCATGATGATGTAAACCTATGGGATGCAGCAAAAGCAGTTCTAAGACCGAAGTTTATAACTGTACAAGCCTACCTCAAGAAACAAGAAATATCTCAAAAAACAATCTAAACTTACACCTAAAGGAACTGGAAGAACAAACAAAACCCAAAGTTAGCAGAAGGAAAGAAATCATAAAGATAAGAGCAGAAATAAATGAAATAGAAACAAAAAAAAACAATAGCAAAGATCGATAAAACTAAAAGCTGGTTTTTTGAGAAGATAAACAAAGTTGATAAGCCATTAGCCAGACTCATCAAGAAAAAGAGGGAGATGACTCAAATCAATAAAATAAGAAATGAAAAAGGCAAAGTTACAACAGAAATACACCACAGAAATACACAGCATCCTAAGAGACTACTACAAACAACTCTATGCCAATAAAATGGACAACCGGGAATAAATGTACAAATTCTTAGGTATAACCTTCCAGGACTGAACAAGGAAGAAATAGAAAATACGAACAGACCAATCACAAGTAATGAAATTGAAACTGTGATTTAAAATCTTCGGACAAAAGTCCAGGACCAGATGGCTTCACAGGTGAATTCTATCAAACATTTAGAGAAGAGCTAACACCCGTCCTTCTCAAATTCTTCCAAAAAATTGCAGGGGAAGGAAAACTCCCAAACTCATTCTATGAGACCACCATCACCCTGATACCAAAACCAGACAAAGATACTACACAAAAACAAAATTACAGACCAATATCACTCATGAATATAGATAAAAAAATCCTCAACAAAATACTGGCAAACAGAATCCAACAGCACATTAAAAGGATCATACACCATGAACAAGTGGGACTTATCCCAGACATGCAAGGATTCTTCAATATAGGCAAATCAATCAATGTGATACATCATGTTAACAAATTGAAGAATAAAAACCATATGATCATCTCAGTAGATGTAGAAAAAGCTTTTGACAATATTAAAAATTTGATTTCCTCTTTGATTTCTTCAGTGATCTCTTGGTTATTTATTTATTAAAAACACCCATTTATGAAAATAACTCTCCAGAAAGTAGGCATGGAGGGAGCCTACTTCAACATAATAAATGCCATATATGACAAACCCACAGCAAACATCATTCTCAATGGTGAAAACCTGAAAGTGTTTCCTCTAAGATCAGGAACAAGACAAGGTTGTCCACTCTTATCACTATTATTCAACATAGTTTTGGAAGTCCTAGCCATGGCAATCAGAGAAGAAAAAGAAATAAAAGGAATCCAAATTGGAAAAGAAGAATTAAAACTGTCACTGTTTGCAGATGACATGACACTATACATAGAGAATCCTAAAGATGCCACCAGAAAACTACTAGAGCTAATCAATGAATCTGGTAAAGTTTCAGGACGCAAAATTAATGCACAGAAATCTCTTGCATTCCTATACACTAGTGATGAAAAGTCTGAAAGAGAAATTAAGGAAACACTCCCATTTACTATTGCAACTAAAAGAATAAAATACCTAGGTATAAACCTACCTAGGGAGACAAAAGAGCTGTATGCAGAAAACTATAAGCCACTGATGAAAGAATTTAAAGGTGATACCAACAGATGGAGAGATATACCATGTTCTTTGTTTGGAAGAATCAATATTGTGAAAATGACTATACTACCCAAAGCAATCTACAGATTCAGTGGAATCCCTATCAAATTACCAATGGCATTTTTTAGAGAACTAGAACAAAAAATCTTAAAATTTGTATGGAGAAACAAAAGACCCCAAACAGCCAAATCAGTCCTGAGGTAAAAAAAAACGGAGCTGGAGGAATCAGACTCCCTGACTTCAGACTACACTACAAAGCTACAGTAATCAATACAATATGGTACTGGCACAAAAACAGAAACATAGGTCAGTGGAACAAGATAGAAAGCCCAGAGATAAACCCATGTACCTATGGTCAACTAATCTATGACAAAGGAAGCAAGGATATACAATGTAGAAAAGACAGTCTTTTCAATAAGTGGTGCTGGGAAAACTGGACAGCTACATGTAAAAGAATGAAATTAGAACATTCCCTAACACCATATACAAAAATAAACTCAAAATGGATTAGAGACCTAAATGTAAGACTGGACACTATAAAACTCTTAGAGGAAAACATAGGAAGAACACTCTTTGACAGAAATCACAGCAAGATCTTTTTAATCCACCTCTTAGAGTAATGGAAATAAAAACAAAAATAACCAAATGGGACCTAATGAAACTTAAAAGCTTTTGCACAGCAAAGGAAACCATAAATAAGATGAAAAGAAAACCCTTAGAATGGGAGAAAATATTTGCAAATGAATCATCGGACAAGGATTAATCTCCAAAATATATAAACAGCTCATGCAGCTCAATATTAAAAAAACAAACAACCCAATCCAAAAATGGGCAGAAGACCTAAACAGACATTTCTCCAAAGAAGACATACAGATGGTCAAGAAGCACATGAAAAGCTGCTCAACATCACTAATTATTAGAGAAATGCAAATCAAAACTACAATGAGGTATAACCTCACACCAGTTAGAATGGGCATCATCAGAAAATCTACAAACAACGAATGCTGGAGAGGGTGTGCAGAAAAGGGAACCCTCTTACACTGTTCGTGGGAATATAAATTGAAACAGCCACTATGGAGAACAATATGGAGGTTCCTTAAAAATCTAAAAATAGAATTACTGTATGACCCAGCAATCCCAGTACTGGGCATATACCCAGAGAAAACCATAATTCAAAAAATCACATGCACCCCAATGTTCATTGCAGCACTATTTACAATAGCCAGGTCATGGAAGCAACCAAAATGCCCATCGACAGACAAATGGATAAAGAATATGTGGTACATATATACAATGGAATATTACTTAGCCATAAAAAGGAACAAAATTTGGTGATATCTAGAGACGTGGATGCATCTAGAGACTGTCATACAGAATGAAGTAAGTCAGAAAGAGAAAAACATATATCATATATTAACACATATATGTGGAACCTAGAAAATGGTACAGATGAACCGGTTTGCAGGGCAGAAATTGAGACACAGAAGTAGAGAAAATATGTATGGACACCAAGGGGGGAAAGCGGTGGTTGGGAGGTGGGGGTGGTGGTGGGATGAATTGGAGATTGGGACTGACATGTATGCACTGATGTGTATAAAATGTATGACTAATAAGAACCTGCTGTATAAAAAAATAAATTAAATTATATTAAAACAATAAAAAAATTTTTAATTAAATAAAATAAACTTTAGGAATCAGTCAGACCTAGAATATCTTGTTGTAATTGAGAGAGAATATACTGGTTAAGGACATGAATTCTGGAGTCAGTCCTGTTTCACATCCCAGCCCCATCATTTACCAGCTTATGTCTTTAGGCAATTCCCTAACCTCTTTGTAATTTAAATTTCTCATATAAAAAATTGAAGATAACAAAAGCAAGTATTAATAAAGTTGTGTGATATATATGTTTATATGTATGTGCCTATATATCCAACAAACTAAAATTCACAATATCTGGGAACACTAGAGAAACTCTTCCCGAAAACTGAAAAGAAGAGAATATGTCTCCAACTCATTTTATAGGACGAGCATTACCCTGATACTGAAACAAGACAAAGTCATTACAAGATAGAAAAACTATAGACCAATATCACTCATAGATGCAGAAATTTTAAATAAAATATTAGCAAATCAAACCCAAAAATATAGAGACAATACATCATAACCAGAGGGAGTTTATCCTAAGAATGCAAAGGAATATTCAAAAATAAAATAATGTAATTCATCATATTCACACACTTAAAAAGAATAATGAAATTATCATCTCAATAAACACATAAAAAGCATTTGACAAAATCCATCATCTACTCCTGATAAAATTTCTCAGCAGACTAGGGATAAAAGTGAACTCCTTCAACCTGATAAAGACCTTTACAAAAAACCTACAGCTAACATCATAATTAATGTTGAAAGATTGAATGTTTTCACCCTAAAAATCAGGTCAAAGATAAGGATACCTATCTTACCATGTCTATGCAACATATAGGTTCTACTAAGTACAATGAGGAAAACAAAAATAACTAACTAAATAAATAAAAGCATCAATATCAAAAAGAAAGAATTCTTTACTTTCAAGCAACATGACCAAGAGACTCTACAAAAAAGCTGCTAGAACTAATAAATGAGATAGGCAAATCGCATTTTTATGTTCAACATACAAAAATCAATTGTATTTATAAATACTAACAATGAATAATCAGAAAAACTTAAAAACTAATAAAAATGGGCAAAATGTTTGAAGGACACTTTGCCAAAAAAGACATGGATAGCAACTAAAGCCCATTAAGATCCCCATAAACATTGTCAACTGATCTTTGACAAAGGAGCAAAGGCAGAACAATGGACCAAAGATAGTCTTTTCAGCAAATAGTGATAGAACAACTGGACATCCACTGCAGGGAAAAAAAAAGAATCTAGACACAGGCCTTACACTCTTTACAAAACTAACTCTAAAAAATTGCAAATCTAAATGTAAAATGCAAAAGTTTAAAACTCCCAGAAAGCAAACAGGAGAAAACCTAAATGATCTTGGGTATGGTGATGACTTTTTATTTTTTTTTTAAATAAACTTTTTAAAATAAATTTATTTATTTTTGGCTGTGTTGGGTCTTCATTGCTGCACATGGGCTTTCTCTAGTTGCTGTGAGTGGGGGCTACTCTTCACTGTGGTGCACGGATTTCTCATTGCGGTGGCCTCTCTTGCAGAGCACGGGCTCTAGGCAGCAGGCTCTAGAG
Source organism: Monodon monoceros (assembly GCF_005190385.1). Taxonomy (NCBI): domain Eukaryota; kingdom Metazoa; phylum Chordata; class Mammalia; order Artiodactyla; family Monodontidae; genus Monodon; species Monodon monoceros. The sequence goes on along the minus strand of NW_021703774.1, from coordinate 62,993,629 downwards.
TGCAGGCTCAGTAGTTGTGGCGCACGGCCCTAGCTGCTCTGTGGCATGTGGGATCCTCATGGACCAGGGATCAAACCCATGTCCCCTGCATTGGCAGGAAGATTCTTAGCCACTGTTCCACCAGGAAAGTCCCAATGAAGACTTTTTAGATACAACACCAAAGGCAAGATCCATTAAAGAAAGAAAGGATAAGCTGGACTTCATTAAAATTAAAAAGTTTTGCTCTGTGAAAGACAATGTCAAGAAAATGAGAAGACAAGACACAGACTGGGAGAAAATATTTGAAAAAGACACATCTGATAAGGGACTGCTATCTAAAACATGCCAAATTTTCTGAAAACTCAACAATAAGAAAACAAACAACCTGATTAAGACATGGACCAAAGATCTTAACAGACACCTCACCAAAGATACTTAGATGGCAAATAAGCAAATGAAAAGATGCCCCATGTCGTATGACATTAGGGAAATGCAAATTAAAACAACAATGCTACTACACGCCCATTAGAATGGCCAAAATCCAGAATGCTGACCACACCAAATGCTGGCAGTATTGTAGACCTACAGGAATACTCATTCATTGCTGGTAGGAATGCAAAATGCTATATCAACTTTGGAGGGCAGTATGGCAGTTGCTTCAAAAATTAAATATACTGTTACCATACAATCTAACAATCGAGCTCCTTGGTATTTACCCAAAGGAGATGAAAACTTATGTCCACAAAAAAACCTGCAACTGGGTGCTTATAGCAACTTTACTCATAATTTCCAAAATCTAGAATTTGGCATTGCACCAAATTTCATTCACCTTTAGTAGGTGAATGAAAAAATAAAGTGTGGTACATCCAGACAATTGTATATTATTCAGCAAAAACAAAACAAAACTATCAAGTAATGAAAAGCTATGGATAGAGGAACTTTAAGTGCATATTACTAAGTGAAAGAAGCCTATCTGAAAAGGCTACATACTATATGACTCCAACTATGTGACATTCTGGAAAAGGCAAAACTCTGGAGACAGTAAAAAGATTGGTAGTTGCCAAGGATTGGGGATGGTGGAGGGAAGTATGAACAGGTAGAGCACAGAGGATTTTTAGGGCAGTAAAAATACTCTTTATGATACCATAATGATAGATACACGTCCTTACACATTTGTCTAAACCCATAGAATGTACAACACAAGGAGTGAACTATGTAAACTATGGACTTGAGTGATAATGATGGGTGATGATGATAATGTAGGTTCATCAACTGTAAAATATGGACCACTGTGGTAGGGGATCTGAATAATGAGGGAGGCTATGCATGATTCAGGGCAGAGAGTATTTGGGAAATATCTATCTTTCCCCTCAATTTTGCTGTGAATATAAAACTGCTCTAAAAAATAAAGTCTGTTAAAATTAAAATTTAAAGTAAAAACACTTGTCAATAATAGTGTTGACAAAGAAGTAGAAGAACTAGAACTCTCATGCACTGCTGATGAGAATCTAAAATTGCACAGCCACAGCTTTGGAACATAGTTTGGCAGTTTAAAAAAAAATTGTAAATATAGTTAAGCAAATATCTACCAAATGATCTAGCCATTCCACTCTTGGGTATTTGCCAGAGAGAAAATAAAGCATATGTCCGTAAAGATTTTACACTGTGTTCATAGCAATGTTTATTTTTAAAAGCCCAAAACTAGAAACAACATAAATGTATCAGTAGGTAAATGAATAAATTGTGGTATAACCAAACAACAGAATGTGACCCAGCAATAGAAAGAAATAAATTATTGATACACGCAGCAACATAGATGAATCTCAAAATAAACATAATGAGTGAAAACAGTCAGAAAAAAGAGAATATACTGTATGAGTTCCTTCATATAAAATTCTATAAAGTGTGAGATAATCTATAGTGAAAGAAAGCAGATCAGTGGTTACCTGAGGAAGGAAAGGGGTTAAGAGGGGATGGGAGGAAGGGACTTCTAAGACGCAAGAGGAATGTTTTGTGATGAATGGATATGTCCTTTCATAAAACTGTGGTAACAAGTTCATGACTGTGTACATACATCAAAACTTATCAAACTGTACACTTTAAATATGTGCAGTTTATTATATGTTCATTATGCCCTAGTAAAGTTGTTTTAAAAATATGGCAACTTAAGAAAGAAAAGATTTTGGAGAGTTAAATCATCAGAGCTCTGTGATTAGATCTGGTGACAAATGGAGAAGAATGAAGAATAAAGGATGCATCTGAGATCTGGATTGAGCACAGTGTGGGGTAATGCCATTTACTGACAGAACTGAGAGATGCTAAGTATAAAAATTAGCCATAAACCTGCTCATCCACCTATGCTTTCCATCTTAAAGGCAACAAGATCCATTCAGGGACTCAAAATGAAACATCTAGGGTTTATTCTCAAATTTTACTCTTCTCTCTAAATTTAATCAGTCAGAATGAAGACATTGTGGAGTGGATACATAAATAAGTTAGCACTCAGATCAATGAATTAATATGCCAAAGGATATACCAGGGTTTTAAAAACATAATCTATTCATAAAATTAAAAGAATTTAATTCATTCGTTTTACCTTCATATGTAAAGAGTCACTTAGAATCTACATACTCTCAAAGAACTTTAATATTATAGTGCTTTATTTTATCACTTTTCAACCTAAAAGTATGTTTGAAAATACTAAGAAATTGTGGCAATAATAACATAGCCACATGAAAATTTCCCAGCTGGAGAGCCCTCTGATTTCCTGATATTTTTTAAATTTTCTTTGGACCAAAGAAAACAAAGGGAAGATCAAGCAACCCTGAGGCTCTGGCTTTAAGAACAAGTTACAAGTGCCCACCATGTTCTCAGTAGAGAGAGTAAATTCCACATCCCTGAATTTTCAAAAGGCAATATTACATTTTACCTATTAGCAACAAATTTATCAATAAAAGTACAGCAAAAATTAATTTCTCCAACCCCACATGCTCTGGATTAAAATAAAAATTTTGAAGATTTATATGGGTTTGTTTTCTCATTTCCCAGAACAATGATTAAAAACCTGCCTTTGGAGAAAGATTTTACACGTGAATATTTCCTATAAGCTGCAGCCCTCTTCTTGCCTTATCTTGTATTTTTGTGCATCCACTCAGCAGTGAAAATGATTGTCTCCAGGTTCCATCTGAGGGAAGTGAAATCATTGGAACAGAACATGTTGCAGGGATCATCTGTCTGTTTATCCAACCAAGAGTTTATGTGTTACCTGTCATTGGGTTGCCACTTCAACAGAGCTCTGGGCTGGACTGAAAAAGGGAAATGTAGACTCTCAGAGCTAGAAAGGGATGCAAAAGTTCCTCTAGTGAGTTCATTGACATTCATGAGAGCAAGTTTACAATTTTCACAGGTCCCTGAAGCCTTTCAGAGATTCCCTGAGATCCCTGGAATCAGAAGCCACTCATGATGCCCTTGGGGAGTTTTGGAGGCAAGCATGACAATTGCATCAATATTCCTTTGTCTGACAGAATCTTGTCCAAAACATTGGCCATGAACATGCTTTACTTACACTTTAATCTCAACTACTTTGGGGTCCTCTAATGTACACTACTTTATCTTTATTGCCTCTTTCTATAGAACCAGGTCTGACTATTCATCTTTGCTCTTCAGCTTCTCCATAGTATCTAAATTATTGATCCAGTGGTCCACAAGTTCCCCACTATCCACCTTTATACACAGACCTTCACACCACACTCCTAGTTCTTCAACTGCTGTGGCTGGTTCATCTTATCCATATGTGGCAACCTCTGAGTGATCCAACATAAGTGATGGCCTTATCATTGATAACCGATCTCTGTCCAAGACTTAATCCATCCTAGCTCCTCTCCTCTCCCCTGTCCTTGTTGAGTCACTACTTAATGATCTTTACTCTTTAGGAAAATAGTTTTTACAGATAATGCTTACTTTTGTGATAGTATGAACTAATATGGCTTATTGAGACAATTTCTTTTCTAGAGAAGCATAGATACAGCTCATGATGCAAAAACCAAATGATCCTGGCAATATCAATAGAGAAATGGCAAATAAGCCATAAAAAGAAAGAAGCAGTTGAAGAAGCATGTGATTATTTAGTGATTTGATATAGCACACTTTATTAATTACAACATATAACCACACATACAATTAAAAACCCCAATAACTTGTGAGATGTTTCTACTAATTAGGAGTGTGGGCAGATAGCATGGGATAAAATCCCAGCCCTCTTCTTTACAGATGTTTGGTCTTAGACAATGTAACATCTCTTTCCAGCCTCAGACTCTTCACTTGTAAAATGAGAATAATAATACCATTTTCCTAGGGTTGTGATGAAAAATAATTAAGATAATCCAAAAAGCACACTTAGTATAGTGCCTAGGACATAGTTGTTACCATCTAAAGGATTATGGTTAAAAACCTCTAAGATAGCTGTTAGTTATCATTATTTATTAAAATTACTTTAATCCCATTTATCATTGCTTATTACCTATATTTACTATTATTATTATATTGCAGACTATTTCTAAGTGATCCTCAGATTTTTTTTTTCTAGATTATAAAACTCAAATTTCTTTGGCTTTTCCTCATAGGTCTTACATCTGTCTTATTAACATGTTCTTTGGAGAAATAGTAATTATGTGATGTGACAGATGTGTTAGTTAACAATATGGTGGTAATCATATTGTGATATATAAGTGTATCAAATCAACATGTTATATACCTTAAGCTTACACAATGTTATATGCCAATTATATCTCAATAAAGCTACAAAAACTAAAGAGGAAAAATGGAGATATAATTGACATTTAGGTAACTAATAGTGAAAGAGGAGGACTGGGTGTGGTACCCCAAGGTTTTTTGAGGACAGTATCATCACAAAGCATTAAGTATGCATAAAGTTGATTAAAAAGTTGAGAATTAACTGACTTAGTCCCCTGGCTTCTGAGCTTCCAGTCAAAGAGAAACAACAGTGATATGTGTCTAAGGGAAATACACATTGACCTCATATTGAAAAGATATTAAATTTTATATGATTTATTTCTTTAGCTAGGTATTGAATATAGAGATATTAATTATGTAGTCATCTGCACTTTCATGTTTGCCTAAAATATTTTATATTAAATAAAATTTAAGTATTCAGAAATGGAGAAACAGACTTGAGAACAGTTCAACAAATTTATAACCTTTGCTTTTACAGACCCTGTAACTATGCTCAATTTATTTTATATTAAAATTTAATTATTGGTGCATTAAAACTTGAGGGGGCTTTATACTTTCTTTAGCATAGAATGAGATGTATTTCATATTTATTCATTTTGTAGTCTGCTCTGAGTGTTTTCAGATATGCCTAATCTGAGAAATATATGTGTAACTCTGCTTATATATTTTATCTTTCCATAAGTGTATTCCCTCTTATTAAATATTCTGTAATTCCTATCATATTACAGCTTGCCTTAGTTGTACTGAATTTTAATACTCATTCTACTAACTAGCACGGGACCATTTGCATACCTAATGAACATGGTCATTCAAATTATTGATTGAACTATTAAATACCATTAAATGCAGAAATAATTATGATGGAAAATCAATTGTTATGTCATTTCAGGTCATCATAACTCATTGATGTCAATTATTTGCATATTCACCAGTTAAATCTATCCACCTCATTGTTTACATATGGTCTGTTATGCCTACCCAGGTAATGAATATATATAGGTCATCCAAAACAGAATCGAAAGCCTAACTATGACATAATAGATTAGATCCACAATTTTTCCTTTATCTATAAAATCAACCATCAGATGACAGTAGAATTTAAGTAATACAGCAAAACTACTTTTTAAAAATCCAAGCAGTTCTCTGAGAAGTGACTCATAATAATCTCACTTAATATCCTCATTTTTAGATGAAGAAAGTATGGCCCTGAGTACCTAATACGATTTCATTATATGATTTTAACTTTCTGTAGTGTTCAAAGACAAATATACTTAGGAAATATTTTGTATTACTTTCCCATTTTGCATTATCTATTTCATTTTAGATGGTAATTAAGTAGCTTGTGGATTATATTATCTTATTATTTTCCCAGGGATAAAAAGTAACAGGTCATAAATTTTCCATCTATCTTCCAATGATGTCAAAATATGGAAATAACTGCTATATAACATTTTAAATGAGCTGTTAAGTATTCCAAAGGTTAACACATTACTCTTGTTATCTTTAGAAAGTTTTAATAATTTACCTATTGGTTATGTCATGCTGTGTGATAAGATAGTGCCACACTCTTTATAGCCTAAATAATCCAGTCATGAAAACAGTAATGAGGACCTCATGCTATGATTAGTATGACCTATGGTCACAGTAAATGAAAAGAATCAGTGTTGTAGCCTTTATCACAAACACAGCAAAGAGACTTTGTCTGCATTTGAATTCTTTCCTTCCCCATGAATAATTATATTTCATGAGATAATCACAAGTTTTTTAAAAAGATACAACAGATCCAGAGCAGGATGCTATCTTACACATATTATAAAACTAAGATGCCCTGAAAGACCCTTGAGAACAGTTCCAAACCTGGAATATTCAGCATTATTTTACTCAAATTAAGGTGTTCAGATTCTCAATCCCACAGTTAAACATGTTAAAACTACTACCGAAATTATAATTGAATAGTTGAAAAAATGAATTGATGAAATGAAGCAGTCCTGATAAATTTGAATAACTGGCAAGACATTTTTTAGGTCTAAGAGGTCATTTTTGGATCCTTATTTACTCTAGAAAATTATATAATAAACCAAGTCCCCAAATAAACCAGGCAGCTGTCTAGCTGGATCTAACTGAATTACTCTGAGGTCATCCAGATCTTTCTAGGAAAGATAATTTTCATATTTAAAGAACTGTATTTTGAAGAAATTATAAAATATTACTGAGAAGTATAAAAGAAGACTTGGGTAACTGTGGAGCTATGTGATGTTCCCGGATGGAAAGATAATATTGTAAAAACATCAATCTAGAAAAATTATTTTAAAAGTTTCTTGCAATTCTGATCAAAATGCCAATGGAGTTTTTAAGAGAAACTGGGAGGAAAAAACAAAATGATGTTAGAATTAATTCAGAATAATCCATAAGAAAGAATGGACATTTTCATAACAACTAGAGTTATCATGAATGGGAGAACTTATCCTGTGAGGTAGTAAAGCATATCACTGTTAATATACAGTTATTAAAGCCTTGGCACCAAAAATGCACCAAAATAGGCCAATAACAGCTCCTGATATATAGATAATCAACAAATAATAAATTAACATTGTAAATCAATGAGAAAGAGTGATAGTCAATGAATGGTGTTGCAGAAATTTACTAGATATGTGTCAAAAAGAAAAATTGGATTTTTATCTTACCCAAAGTATATATGCAGGCCTATATCCGGAGTTTGAAAAAATCTTTATTTATTTATTTGGTTGCACTGGGTCTTATTTGCGGCAGGCAGGCTCCTTAGTTGTGGTATGCGTGTGGGATCCAGTTCCCTGACCAGGGATGAAACTCAGGTCCCATGCATTGGGAGTGTGGAGTCTTATCCACTGCACCACCAGGGAAGTTCTACAGATCCAGATTTTTGAAGGACTTCAGCTATCACAATTGTGAGTGTCCTCTTTAACAAGAAGAATACAATATTACAAATACAAAATTAGTCATGAAAGGGAATATTAATTTAGGATGAGAAAAATCACAACAAAATACAAACTTCAGAAAAGCTAATAGAGCCCTCAAATAAGAAATCTGAAAAAAAATTAATTAAAAAATTGTCTGACACTTCTACTTCTCCATATATCTGTTCTGGCTGCATGCTCTTTGATTACTTTTTCATAAACACAGCCATTTTATTTTTTATTATTGATAATTCAAAGAAATTTCTTCAGAGTCTCAACTCATTTTTGATAATGTCATGTAAGTGGTTAGGATTATTGTCAACTTTGGGAAAATCTCTATCAAGTTTCTTTCATATATGAGCTGTTAGATTTGGAAAATTTTCACAGATTCATTTCTGGGTTCCTACATTTCAAATCTTGGTGCTCCCCCACTAACCACACACTTTCAGTGGTAAGCACCAGAAAACATATTCATATTGGATTAGAAATTCTACCTATACATCTTAGTATCAAAACACCAGGAGGTTGGCACAAGTAGAAAAAATTGTTGGAAATCATTCCTCCACTAGCAGGGCTAGCTATACATGAAAGTGGTGGTGAACCATATAAAAATATCTCACAAACCCAGACTCTAGATATCCTGTTAGCTGGATCCCAACATGCCTGCAGCTACTACAATGCAATGTGTCATAAGGCAAAGTATAATAGAGGAAATGTACGATAGGGGGGAAGAGTGATAAAGGGAAATTGGAATAGAATGAAATTGTGGTCTTACATGAGTATTGTTCAAATATTTCACTTTTGCAAATTTTTCAAAAATGTAAAACCATGTGAACACAATTCTAAAGTGCTTTCTTGGCTTCATGGTAAATCTACCTCTGATTATCCTCACCTGCAATTTAGGAAACCGAAGCTGGGAAGGGAAAGCAACTTGTCCATAATCACATAGCTTGTAAACTGCTAGCTGAGCTTAGAAGTCAAGGTTGAATGATTCCAAAGATAGTACTCTAAAACAACAAGCTATATTTCTAATAAGAGAGAAAAAGTTAATATATCCTTAATATATGAAAATGATCATTTGAATCAGTATGAGATCACCGTATTCCAATAGAAACATGGACAATTTACCAAACAGTAAAAAATGGTTAATTATCATTAAAAATTGCTCAACTTTAAAATAGATATATATTTTTTCACATTTGAAAACAATTTTAAGTGATAATATACAGCATTGATAAAATAAGATGGGCACATACATTGCTCCTGAGAATATGAATTTGTACGAGTTTCAGGAAATTAATTTGTTGATTTGATAATGTGTATCAATAGCTTTAAAAATGCTCATCACATCATGCAGTCATTCCACTTCCAGGAAAATAATCTGAAATAAATATAAAATTTTATACAGAAAGACATTGCACTATTTATAAAGGGGATATAGAAAAAATATAAAGGGAACAGTTAGGTGAATCATGGGATTATCATGTAGAAGATGAAATACAATGTGTGCCATTACATTATAGTTATGATATTTCCAAAATACACGGAAATGCTTATGGACTGCCAAGTGAAAGAAGGTCTTTTATGTATGATACACAACACAATCTCAACCACATAAAAGCACACATGCAAACACACACACACATATATAGACATTAAGCAGAGATATAGAGCTACTTATACAGATATATACAGGAGCTATAATATCAGAAGTGACATTATACCATTTTAACTTAAATTGAAAATGCAATTTAAAAAATAATTGCTTTGTTTAATCTACAAAACAGAACATTCAGTACCTACTTCTCTACTTCTTGTTGGCAAGTTTCAGAATTGATGAGGGTGTGTCTATAATGAGGCTCTGAAAGCATAGATTGTTATCAAAGCATTCAATTTAGTGCAACTCAGAACAGGCGTCTGATAGCCTTCGGCTCCACGTTCACCTCCCGCACTGCCTTAAAGTCTGCACAGCTGTAGTTGTCTGCCTGGTGGTCTCCCAGAGGTGGCTGTGTTTCATTGTAAGGCTGTGTGGGCGAAGCCCCTGGGCTCTTATGTGAGGAAAGACACTATATAAATGCAAAATAGCCTATTTTATTCATGCTGTCATATAAATAGAGATCTACTTTATGTTAGCACTTTTTCAAGGAAACTGGCTACTCTTAGTACCAGCCATTCTCATTCTCAGGGCCTCCATAATCTATTAGTCAAAATTATTTTCCACCCCAGGACAACAGGTGCCTTCCCGGGTACAGAACAGTCATTAGAAATGTCACCTTGAGCCAATACTTGTCCACAAGGAGGACTAGATGGCTCAGGCAAGAGCTGCTTTAAGCTGAGTCTCGTTCTGGCTGGAGTCACAAACATCAGGCTGCAAGGACCCAGTGAGGCCACTCTTTTCTACTGGTCTCAGAAGTGGCCCCCTTTCACAGCATCTCCAACATGGGGACGTAGGGATTAAGACAGGCTCTGCAGTCAGATTGACATGAGTTTAAATCCTGGTTGTGTTATTGAGAGCTCTGTGTCTTTGAGTCTCATTCTTCGTTTTTAAAATTAATGCACCCACCCATTAGGGGTGTCACACGATGATTAAATGAGGCGTGAGAAAAAGTCATTGGACACAATGCCAGGCACATGGTAGCTCAATACATGTTATCTATAGAGTCAGTGGTGCTGCTTCCCTCATTCAGTACCAACCTGAGAAATGTGTTTAGCACACTATGCTATGGGCAGGGAGTGGAGGATAGCTAGAGAACACGAGTTATAAGGCCTTGTATCTGACTTTTAAAGAATTTACAAGCTCTAAACATAGAAAGCTTAGAACCAGAAGTGACCTCCGTAACTTATCTGTCCCACTCCCTTCATTTTTCAAATAAGGAAAGCTTATTAACACAAGCTAGTGTGAATTCCCAGTTTTGTCTGACATGCTGTGTGCCTCAAAATGAATCAAATACACTTGACACATTAATTTAGTTCAGAGATCCTTTGAGTTATAGGCCCCTCTTTTCTCTTTTTCTTCCTCCCCCTTTAAAATACTAACCTAAATTTGCTCTATGGTGGGACACAAACTCTTCGTATTGTGCTACATTTTTTTTTTTTTTTTTTTTTTTGCGGTACGCGGGCCTCTCACTGTTGTGGCCTCTCCCGTTGAGGAGCACAGGCTCCGGACGCACAGGCTCAGCAGCCATGGCGCACGGGCCCAGCCGCTCCGCGGCATGTGGGATCCTCCCGGACTGGGGCACGAACCCGTGTCCCCTGCATTGGCAGGCGGATTCTCAACCGCTGCGCCACCAGGGAAGCCCTGTGCTACATTTTGACCACCACCCACCATCACAGCATAATCCTGTCTGTTATCGTGATCAAACTTGTATTGCTCCTTTAGCATGGATGCTCCAGAAAGCTACTCCTTTTCTTGAAGTGTTTAGTAGAACTATACCTTTTTGTCTCACCTCACTTTTAAAAATTTTGAAACCCTTACAAATGAATGTGTAAAAGAATGCAGTCTTGCCCTTTGCAACAACACGGATGGACTTGGAGGGTATTATGCTAAGTGAAATAAGGCAGACAGAGAAAGACAAATACTGTATGATGTTACTTATACATGGAATCTAAAAAATAAAACTAGTGAATATAACAAAAAAGAAACAGACTCACAGATATAGAGAACAAACTAGCGGTTACCAATGGGGAGAGGGAAGAGGGGAGGGGAAATATAGGGGTGGGGACTAAGAGGTATAAACTATTAGGTATAAAATAAATAAGCTACAGAGATATATTGTACAACACAGGGAATATAGCCAATGCTTTATAATAAGTATAAATGGAGTATAATGTTTAAAAATTATGAATCTCTATGTTGGACACCTAAAACTTTTTTAATAATTGTACATCAGCTATACCTCAATAAAAAAACTAATTATAAACAAATGAATGACTGTGTATTTAGAAAAGAGAGCTTAAATATAAGTGCCAAAATGACAAGGAACAAAATGGCTCCTCTGCATCATTTCCATTGCCATGATGCTGATTCCAACCCTCTCACAACATGAAATTGAAATTAGGCATTGATATCCCTACCTGCTCTCCCAAGAGATTCCTTAATTCTGTGGATCTATAATTGATTGAAACTCTCAGAGAAAGAAATTGTATCAATTCTGTGGAAGGGGAAAAAAAAAATGCCTCTCCTTCATGTTACCACCTCTTCCTTATTCTACCTCCCTTTAAAATATGAAGAGTTAATAATATGACTGGACAGACTGTAGTACATTCTTTGGTCCAGGTATTTCTAGTAGTATCCTCTTCTCTCTAGTACAGGCATCTTAATTTTTCTGTGCCATGTACCCCTCTGGCAGTCTGGGGAAACCTATAAACCCCTTCTCAGAATAATGCTTTTAAATATAAAACCAAAATGGGTAAGTTTCAAAGGAAACTTGTTTTATTGAGATAGTTATCTAATTAAGGAAAACATTGTGCTATAAGACCATATATGTCTTTATTAACACATTAAATAACAAGATCTAGTGTAGATCTAATAACCACCATAATCTCAAGGTAGTGATGAGCACAAATGTTATTTGTAGACAGCGGCAACAACTGTGATGTGGTATAAAAGTATCTGTGATTTCTATTGATGACGGCCATAAATTCTGCTAATCACATTGTGATTTCTTTCCTACATTTATAATAGAAGTAAATGCTAAATTCTGGTTAGCAGTTAGTGAAAATGAAAATATAATAGTTACCTATTTATATTCAGGGACCCTGTGAATTCTAGTAGAGAACTCCTTAGCCTCGGCAGCCTAAAACTCAGGCTGTGATTCCCGACAGAGATCTAAGTAGGCCTAGCTCAGGCTAGTCATTTGGTCCTGCACTTCCTCTTCCTCTTCCTAAAGCAATACTCTGGTGTACAGTTGCTCTTGGGGACTAGCCATTTCTTTTCTCCATGTCTTGTTTCAAGAACATAGGTGAGGAGAAAGCAAATGGAATTTTCCAGTTAGAATATGTTTTCTATACTACCAAGTCCTCTCTTCTCCTACCCAGTCTTCATCACAGATTTTTTTTTTTAATTTTTAAAAATGTTGCCTCTTTTTTTTTTTTTTTTTTTTTTGGCCTGCGGGATCTTTCGTTGGGGCGGCGCGAGATCCCTTTGTTGCAGCGCTCGGGTCTCTCTCTAGCTGTGATGGGCGGGCTTCTCTCTAGTTGTGGCGTGTGGGTTTTCTCTCTCTAGTAGAGGCGAGCTTGCTCAATAGTTGTGGTGCACACGCTTAGTTGTCCCAGGGCATGTGGGATCTTAGTTCCCCAACCAGGGATTGAACCAGTGTCCCCTGCATTGTAAGGTGGATTCTTTAGCACTGGGCCACCAGGGAAGTCCCCACCACAGATATTTTCTGATTTTCTCTCTCTCTCCCTCTCTCCCCACTCTGTGTATTTCAAGACACCAAGCCTAGGTGGACTTTGAATGAAGATAACTCCTCTGGGAGACTAGTAATACTATTTCACTTCTTTATGTTGAGGGAGAGTTATCTAAAAAATACTCAGTTTTTCTTCCTTCTTGTATTTCTCCTCTTCTTTGTTTTCATATTTTCTCAACAAAAATACAGTCTTCAACTCACCTAGATTTAGTGTCTCAAACCATCTAGGCAACACACACACACACACACACACACACACACACACACACACCTCTTCCTCCTCTGTAGATGGCTATAGATATTTATACATATATATGTAGATACAAACATAAACATAAATACAGATATAAATATATTTTGTATCTTTTATCCTTTAAAATTTAGAGATGACCCCAGAATTTTTCCTATAAATGATAACCTTATTGTAATGAAGGTTCCATGAGGGTTAGGGACTTTGTCTTGTTCACTCTTGCTTCCATAACAATTAGAAAAGTGCATGGCACTGGTTGAATATTTATTGAGTGAATGCTCAAGTATGTTAGCTGAAAGGAACTCTGTAAATAAAGTGGGCTTATGAAGATTTTTTTGGTTTTATCTGAAATCAGTGATAAGAGAGAAAGCTGAGTGCCCCAGAAGTACTTTCCATAAAATTAAAACCAAACCTTAAGTTTTCACCTTAGGAAAATACATACATACATATACACTTAATAATAACACAACTACTCTGTCCTAAAACAGCAAAAGCTCTTATTTTTAAATCAAAATAAAAGGCTCTGATTGCTAGTGATGATCTAGAAGACATGAAATAAGAGATATAAAGGGTGAATAAAACTATCCATACATGCCAGCACAGAGGAAAAATGAAGCAGAATAAGTGAATACTGTTACTGAACTCTAGAAATACCAGTAGCATGGCTGTACTGCCATGGGTAATCAATACATATGTGTTGAATAAATAAATTATGAGCTAACAATTTGACACCAGGTAACTTCGTACTCACCTTACCTTCCAACACTGCACAAAGCTGCTAGACCTGCACCAATGGAATAATAGAAACAAAAAGGTGACTATTTAGCTGGGGGAGGATTACAGAGAACAGGGAAGGAATTAGTGGCCATACAATATGACTTCTGGTCAACCACAAAAAGCTGAGTATTGAGAGCAGTAGTTCAGATTCTGATGTGATGAAACAGGAAAAGATGGACTGGAGGGAGTAGTCCATTAGGAGTTTACAGAAACCCAGTCCATGTACGTTGCCCAATGACAGCATTCAAAGCATAGCATCCCTTAACCCACTAGATGGTAATTGAGATACTACTTTGTATAATTCATTCCCTAAAACAAGATTTCTCAAGCACACCTGGAAGATGCTCACACAGCTCCCTCTTGGAATGTTTCCAGTGACAGAGATCACATCACTTTTTAAAGCAGGCAGCTCAATTATTAACAGACTTAATTATTAGAAGCTTCATCTTTATAAGACTTGAAATTTACCACCCTATAATTCTACCCAACACTGAGCACAATGCCCGATACGTAGAAACCACTCAATGATTTCTTTTGCTGAGTTAATATTCTCTTTTTTTGTTGCCTAGGATGGGGAGGGGCATGGTGGAAATCTCTGCTCACTTCCAGATGATAGACTATTTGTTGTTTTTCCTGAAAGTATAGGATAATTGGGAGTAGTGCCCCAGTAGACAGGAGCTCAACACCTCATGACCACAATTGCATTGATTTATTCATATATGTGTGTGTGTATATATATATATATATATATATATATATATATCTTCAATCTTTAAAAAAAAACTCTTGGTACTCAGAGGTGGGGAAAGAGGATACAAGAAATCATACAACTCTTCAAATATTAAAATTGGCTTCCAGGATACCTCTCTCAAAATGTTCCTTTCTCCAAATTTCCCAAATCATCATTTGCCTAAGCTTCAGCCTTTACGGCTGATGAACAGGTTCATCAACTTTAGACTTGTAAAGGGCAGTGCTCCAAACTAGACCCAGACATTCAAGTGTGGCATGACTTGTCATTGTATCAATACAATGAAACCATCCTAATATTTGATTCGGACATGGACTTCCATTTACAAATGTAACGGAAAAAAATGTTTCCAACAACTATCACACTTTTGAGTTTGCAACTTGAGTAAAAGCAATGAGTTTCTCATTTAACTCTGTCTCTCATAACTTTTTTAGTCAATTTATTTTTGATCCCAAATACAGACATTACCCCTGTTAAAAATTTTATTTTGCTGGTTTTCATGCCACAGTTCTACCTGTTGAGAACTTCCATATTTTCATTCTTCTTCCATTTTTCCCTCTAGCTCAAAGGACAAGGCATCCTTCCACCCTGATTCTTGTTTCTCTCCTTCTTCCACTAGGATTGCACCTGTCTTCTTCAGTTATCCTTCCTCTCTCTCTTTTAAAATTGATCTTGCCCACTTCTACGTTGTTCTCACTGAAGTTAAGTTCACCAATAACCACCTAATTTTCAAATCTAAAGAATTTTTAAAAGTTTTTATCTTATTTTATCCCTCCTCAGTATTTGACAGTATTTGATCGTCCTTTATTTGTGAAAAATCTCTTTTCCTAACTTTCATTACATTATTTTTTATAGTTCCTCTTGACATATTCACAGTAATAAGTATCCCTATAGAAAAGAGTGGACATTTCTATTTATGTTCCTAGATGGGGGGACTTCTCCTAATAGATTCTGAATATTCCTTAACAAGCCAAACTTTCAATATATTATCATTTTTGTTGTTATTGACAATGCTGCCTTCTCTTTCAATTGACTGCTAGTATGCAAGAGTTTTTTTAAGTGTTAATTTTGTAATTTGCAATTTTTTGAATTCTCATAAATTCTAATAGTTATTTTTTTTTCCTTTTGAGTCTTCACATATAGAATTTTACCTCTATGTCATAATAATTTTGCTTTCTTCAAGTTTTATACTTTTTATTTCTTTCTCTTGTCTAATTTATTGGCAAGTACATCTAGATTTTGGGACATTGTTTAATTATAGTAAGCATGGTAGGCACCATTGGCTTATGTATGGCTAATTTTAAGGAAAATGTGACTTTTTTTTTTCATTAAACCTAATGCTGGATTTTAATTAAGATATATAAATGTATAAATGAAAGAGAGAGAGAGAGAGAAGGAGAAGGAGAGAAAGTTTTAAAATTATTTTCTTCAATATTTAATGAGATATTTCACCAATTGCTTTTTTTTTGTTTTGTTTCCTATGGGTATTGACCATATTTTTTTAGCATCATGTATTTTTATTGTTAGATTTGCTAACATGGAACTAACCATATGCTCATAGGATTAACCTAACTTGGTCAAGATTACTGTTTTAGATATGTCTCTTTTATACATAATATCTTGGGTATTCCTTCTTTATTAATCCCTAGAGCAACTTATTTTTAATATGTATATCCTGTTAACATTTATGTATATGACAGATAGGTTTGGTCTTAATTCTGTCATTGTGTTTTAAAGTCTTAAGCCTTGTTCTTATTTTCCCACAAAGTGGTATATATTTATTATGATTTGCATGTTTATGAGTTTATTCCAGATAATTTAGAAATTTCTTGTCTCTTTATATAAATTCTAGTAATGATATCTACAACTTGGGATAATGTCCTCAAACCTGTATTTCTTTAATTATAATCTTTAAACATAGAAGACAAGGGATTTGTACACTGACACTCCCATTTCTTACATTTTTTTCCTCCACTCAATTTCATTTCTACTAATGGTTACCTTTATACATTAGAGTAATACACTCAAACAGTGATTATTTGATGTATCTCATTTAACAGTATATGTAGCTCCTCTGCTCTGAAAGATGAGGAAATCTACCCATTTCTACTATCTTCTGTCCTCATCCCTCACTACTTCAAATTTTGGGATATTTACTTATATTTTTATTTCTACATTATTATTCCCTCAATAGGTTAGCCTTAGCCTGTATTAATTTAGAACAATTTTCACCACCTCACCTATTTTCAAGAGTTCCCTATTGATTTTCCAGGTATCTGAAATTTTTTCAAGTTCATTTTAAAAGGCTCATGATTACTAATTTCTAGACTTTTTTCATGTGTAAAATATCTATTTCTTGCCTTAATTGGAATGAGTTTTGGCTTTTTATAAGTTTCTTGATAAAGCTTTCTTTGCCTTAGAACTCTATAGACAGCATTCTATTGACTTCTAATGCTGGATTTGGTGTGGTTAAGTATGATGCTAGCCTGATTCTTAATAAGAGGCTTGGCTTTTTGAGGAGGGGGTGGTACCTATATCAGTGGATTCTCTCTTGGCCATGGAAGTACTATAACTTTACCAGCTGTGTCTTGGTGTTTATGATTGTATATCTTTAGACACACTGTAAATCTATCATTTCATCTATTTCATGAATATTTTCTATATAACTTGGAATTTTTAGTGTTTCATTTGTACTATCTTCCTAATTGATTCCAATGATGTGCCTGTTAAATCTTTATATAAATTCCATATCTATTATTTTCCTTTTACTCATTTCCATTCACTTGTATTTCTTTTTTTCGGTTCTGTCCTCCATGTCCTTTCCTGTGGTTTCCAGAGTATCTATTCCCTTTTTTGCTGCTATTAACAGGACTTTCATTTCTGAAATTTCCCCCTTCTATTTGATTCCTGAACTCTGTCAGCTCAATTTTCATCACATTCTGTTGTCTTATTTTTCTTTAATCCATTATATTCATTTTTAACATCTTTATTGGAGTATAATTCTTTACAATGCTGTGTTACTTTCTGATTTATAACAAAGTGAGTCAGCTATACATATACATATATCCCCATATCTCCTCCCTCTTGCATCTCCCACCCACCCTCACTATCCCACCCTTCTAGGTGGACACAAAGCACCAAGCTCATATCTGCATGAGATGCAGCTGCTTCCCACTAGCTCTCTATTATACATACGGTAGTGTATATATCTCCATGTCACTCTCACTTCGTCCCAGATTACCCTTCCACCTGCCCATGTCCTCAAGTCCATTCTCTACATCTGCATCTTTATTCCTGTCCTGCCCCTATGTTCTTCAGAACCTTTTTTTTTCCTTAGATTCCGTATATATGTGTTAGCATATGGTATTTGTTTTTCTCTTTCTGACTTACTTCACTCTGTTTGACAGACTCTAGGTCCATCCACCTCGCTACAAATAACTCAGTCTTGTTTCTTTCTATGGCTGAATAATATTCCATTGCATATATGTGCCACATCTTCTTTATCCATTCATCTCTCAATAGACAGGTTGCTTCCATGTCCTGGTTATTGTAAATAGTGCTGCAGTGAACATTGTGGAACATGACTCTTTTTAAATTATGGTTTTTTTCAGGGTATATGCCCAGTAGTGGGATTGCTGGGTGATATGGTAGTTCTATTTTTAGTTTTTTAAGGAACCTCCATACTGTTCTCCATAGTGGCTGTATCAATTTACATTCCCACCAACAGTGCAAGAGGGTTCCTTTTTCTCCACACCCTATCTAGCATTTATTGTTTGTAGAATTTTTGGTGATGGCCATACTGACTGGTGTGAGGTGATACCTCATTGTGGATTTGATTTGCATTTCTGAATTGATTAGCAATGTTGAGCATCCTTTCATGTGTTTGTTGGCAATCTGTATGTCTTTGGAGAAATGTCTATTTAGGTCGACTGCCCATTTTGGGATTGCGTTATCTGCTTTTTTTGATATTGAGCTGCATGATCTGCTTGTATAATTTGGAGATTAATCCTTTGTCAGTTGCTTCATCTGCATATATATTCTCCCATTTTGAGGGTTGGTTTTTCGTCTTGCTTATGGTTTCCTTTGCTGTGCAAAAGCTTTTAAGTTTCATTAGGTCCCATTTGTTTATTTTTGTTTTTATTTCCATTTCTCTAGGGGTGGATTGAAAAGGATCTTGCTGTGATTTATGTCATAGAGTGTTCTTCTTATGTTTTCCTCCAAGAGTTCTATAGTGTGTGGCCTTACAATTCGGCCTTTAATCCATTTTGAGTTTATTTTTGTGTATGGTGTTAGGAAGTGTTCTAATTTCATTCTTTTACATGTAGCTGTCTTCTACTTACATGTAGTTTTCCCAGCATGACTTATTGAAGAGCCTGTCTTTCCTCCATTGTATATTCTTGCCTTCTTTACCAAAAATAAGGTGACCATATGTGAGTGGGTTTATCTCTGGGCTTTCTATCCTGTTCCATTGATTTATATTTCTATTTTTGTGGCAGTACCTTACTGTCTTGATTACTATGGCTTTGTAGTATACTCTGAAGTGCAGGAGCCTGATTCCTCCAGCTCCATTTTACTTTCTCAAGATTGTTTTGCTATTCGAGGTCTTTTGTGTTTCCCTACAAATTGTGAAATTTTTTGTTCTAGTTCTGTGAAAAATGTCATTGGTAGTTTGATAGGGATTGCATTGAATGTGTAGATTGCTTTGGGTAGTATAGTCATTTTCACAATGTTGATTCTTCCTATCCAAGAACAGGGTATATCTCTCCATCTGTTTGTATCATCTTTAATTTATTTCATCAGTGTCTTACAGTTTTCTGCATACAAGTCTTCTGTCTCCTTAGGTAGGTTTATTCCTAGGTATGTTATTCTTTTTGTTGCAATGGTAAAAGGGAGTGTTTCCTCAATTTCTCATTCAGATTTTTCATCATTAGTGTTTAGGAATGCAAGAGATTTCTGTGAATTAATTTTGTATCCTGCTACTTTACCAAATTCATTGATTAGTCTAGCAGTTTTCTGGTAACATCTTTAGGATTCTCTACATATAGTATTTTGTCATCTGCAAACAGTGACAGCTTTACTTCTTCTTTTCCAATTTGGATTCCTTTTATTTCTTTTTCTTCTCTGATTGCTGTGGCTAAAACTTCCAAAACTATGTTGAATAATAATGGTAAGAGTGGGCAACATTGTCTTGTTCCTGATCTTAGTGGAAATGGTTTCAGTTTTTCACCATTGAGAATGATGTTAGCTGTGCGTTTGTCATATATGGTCTTTATTATGTTGAAGTAAGTTCCCTCTATGACTACTTTCTAGAGGGTTTTTATCATACATATGTGTTGAATTTTGTCAAAAGTTTTTTCTGCATCTATTGAGTTTATCATATGGTTTTTATCCTTCAGTTTGTTAATATGGTGTATCACATTGATTGATTTGCATATATTGAAGAATCCTTGCATTCCTGGGATAAACCCCACTTCATCATCTTGTATGATCCTTTTAATGTGCTGTTGGATTCTGTTTGCTAGAATTTGGTTGAGGATTTTTGCATCTATGTTCATCAGTGATATTGGCCTGTAGTTTTCTTTTTTTGTGACATCTTTGTCTGGTTTGGTATCAGGGTGATGGTGGCCTCGTAGAAGGAGTTTGGGAGTGTTGCTCCCTCTCCTATATTTTTGAAGAGTTTGAGAAGGATAGGTGTTAGCTCTTCTCTAAATGTTTGATAGAAATTGCCTGTGAAGCCATCTGGTTCAGGACTTTTCTTGTTGTAAGACTTTTAATCACAGTTTCAATTTCAGTGCTTGTGATTGATCTGTTTATATTTTCTATTTTTTCCTGGTTCAGTCTCAGAACGTTGTGCTTTTCTAAGAATTTGTCCATTTCTTCCAGGTTATCCATTTTATTGGCATAGGGTTGCTTGTAGTAATCTCTCATGATCCTTTGTATTTCTGCAGTGTCAGTTGTTACTTCTCCTTTTTCATTTCTAATTCTATTTATTTGAGTCTTCTCCCTTATTTTCTAGATGAGTGTGGGGCATGGTTTATCAATTTTGTTTATCTTCTGAAAGAACCAGCTTTTAGTTTTATTGATCTTTGCTATTGCTCTTTCATTCCTTTTTCATTTATTTCTGATCTGATTTTTATGATTTCTTTCCTTTTGCTAACTTTGGGGGTTTTCTGTTCTTCTTTCTCTAATTGCTTTAGGTGTAACGTTAGGTTGTTTATTTGAGATTTTTTTTTTGTTTCTTGAGGTAGGATTGTATTGCTATAAACTTCCCTCTTAGAACTGCTTTTGTTACATCCCAAAGGTTTTTAGTCATTGTGTTTTCATTGCCATTTGTTTCCAGGTTTTTTTGGTTTCCTCTTTGATTTCTTCAGTGATCTCTTAGTTATTTACTAGTGTATTGTTTTGTTTCCATGTTTTTTTTAAATTTTTTACAGATTTTTTCCTGTAATTGATATCTAGTCTCATAGTGTTGTGGTCAGAAAAGATACTTGATACGATTTCAATTTTCTTAAATTTACCAAGGCTTGGTTTGTGACCCAAGATTTGATCTATCCTGGAGAATTTTGCATGAGCACTTGAGAAGAAACTGTATTCTGTTGTTTTGGATGGAATGTCTTATAAATATCAATTAAGTCCATCTTTTTTAATGTATCATTTAAACTTGTGTTTCTTTATTAATTTTCTGTTTGGAAGATCTCTCCATTGGTGTAAGTGGGGTGTTAAAGTCTCCTACTATTATTGTGTTACTGTCGATTTCCTCTTTTATGGCTGTTAGCATTTGCCTTATATATTGAGGTGCTCCTGTGTTGGGTGCATATATGTGTATAATTGTTATATTTTCTTCTTGGATTGATCCCTTGATCATTATGTAGTGTCCTTCCTTGTCTCTTGTAACATTCTTTATTTTAAAGTCTATTTTAAAGTATTGTTGCTACTCCAGCTTTTTTTTGATTTCCATTTGCATGGAATATCTTTTTGCATCCCCTCACTTTCAGTCTGTATGTGTCTGTATGTGTCCCTAGGTCTGAAGGGGGTCTCTTCTAGACAGCATATATATGGGTCTTGTTTTTGTATCCATTCAGTGAGCCTGTGTTTTTTGGTTGGAGCTTTTAATCCATTCATGTTTAAGGTAGTTATTGATATGTATGCTCCTATTACCATGTTCTTAATTGTTTTGGGTTTGTCATTGTAGGTCTTTTCCTTCTCTTGTGTTTCCTGCATAGAGAAGTTCCTTAAACATTTGTTGTAAAGCTGGTTTGGTGGTGCTGAATTTTCTTAGATTTTGCTTGTCTGTAAAGCTTTTAATTTCTCCATCAAATCTGAATGAGATCCTTACTGCATAGAGTAATCTTCTTTGTGGTTTTTCCCTTTCATCACTTTAAATATGTCCTGCCACTCCCCTTCTGGCTTGCAGAGTTTCTGCTGAAAGATCAGTTGTTAACTTTATAGGGACTCCCTTGTATGTCATTTGTTGGTTTTCCCTTGCTGCTTTTAATATTTTTTCTTTGTATTTAATTTTTGATAGTTTGATTAATATGTGTTTTGGCGTTTTTCTCCTTGGATTTATCCTGTATGGGACTTTCTGTACTTCCTGGACTTGATTGACTATTTCCTTTCCCATATTAGGGAAGTTTTCAACTATAATCTCTTCAAATATTTTCTCAGTCCCTTTTTTTTTTCTCTTCTTCCTCTGGCACCCTTATAATTTGAATATTGGTGCATTTAATGGCCCAGAGGTCTCTGAGTCTGCCCTCAAGTCTTTTCATTCTTTTGTCTCTATTCTGCTCTGTGGTAGTTATTTCCACTATTTACCTTCCATGTCACTTATACATTCTTCTGCCTCAGTTATTCTGCTGTTGATTCCTTCTAGAGAATTTTTAATTTCATTTATTAAAATGAAGTTAGTTATGTTGTTCATCATAATTTCATCATTGTTCGTTTGCTCTTTAGTTCTTCAAGGTCCTTGTTAAAGGTTTCTTGTATTTTCTCCATTCTATTTCCAATATTTTGCACCATCTTTACTATCATTACCCTGAATTCTTTTGCAGGTACACTGCCTGTTTCCTCTTCATTTGTTTGGTCTGGTGGATTTTTACCTTACTCCTTCATCTGCTGTGTATTTCTCTGTTTTCTCATTTTGGTTAACTTACTGTGTTTGGGGTCTCCTTTTCACAGGCTGCACATTCATAGTTCCCATTGTTTTTGGTGTCTGCCCCCAGGTGGTAAGGTTGGCTCAGTGGGTTGTGTAGGTTTTTAGTGGAGGGGACTGGTGCCTGTGTTTCTGTGGATGAGGCTGGATCTTGTCTTTCTGGAGAGCAGGCTGCACCTGGTGGTGTGTTTTGGGGTGTCTGTGACCCTATTATGATTTTAGGCAGCTTTTCTGCTAATGTGTGGGGTTGTGTTCCTACCTTGCTAGTTGTTTGGCATGGGGTTTCCAGCACTAGAGCTTGCTGGCCATTGGGTGGAGCTGGTTCTTAGCGTTGAGACAGAGATCTCTGGGACAGCTCTCGCCAATTGATATTACATGGAGCCAGGAAGTCCCTGGTGGTTCAATGTCCTGAATTTGGCTCTCCCACCTCAGAGGTTCAGGTCTGACACCTGGCCAGAGCACAAAGAACCTGTCAGACACACAGCTCAAAAGAAAAGATAGAAAAATAAAAGAAAGAAAAGTCATTAAAACAAAAAATAAAAAAAAATTAAAGTAAAAAAATAAAAATTAATCAAAAAAGAGAAAGAAAGAAGAGAGCAACCAAACCAGAAAAACAAACCTACCAATGATAACAAGTGATGAAAACAAAAAACAAAACAAAACAGAGACAGACAGAACCCTAAGACAAATGGTAAAAGTAAAGCTGTAAAAACAAAATCACACAAAGAAACCTACACATACATACTCACTAAAAGAGAAAAAGGAAAAAAAAAAAAAATATATATATATAAAGGAAAAGAGCAACCAAACCAGTAAACAAATTGCCAATTATAATAAGCTCTAAATACTAAACTGAGATAAACATAAAACCAGAAACAAATTAGATGCAGAAATCAAACCCCAAGTCTATGTTTGCTCCTAAAGTCCACCGCCTCAATTTTGGGGTGATTCATTGTCTATTTAGATATTCCACAGATGCAGGCTACATTAAGTTGATTGTGGAGATTTAATCTGCTGCTCCTGAGGCTGCTGGGAGAAATTTCCCTTTCTCTTCTTTGTTCGCACAGCTCCTGGGGTTCAGCTTTGGATTTGGCCCTGCCTCTGTGTTTAGGTCACCTGAGGGCATCTGTTCCCTGCCCAGACAGGATGGGGCTAAAGTAGCAGCTAATTCGGGGGCTCTGGCTCACTCAGGCCTGGGAGGAGGGAGGAGTGTATGGAATGTAGGGCGAGCCTGAGGCAGCAGAGGCCAGAGTGATGTTGCAACAGCCTAAGGCACGCCATGTGTTCTCTGGGGAAATTGTCCCTGGATCATGGGACCCTGGCAGTGGTGGGCTGCACAGGCTCCTGGGAGGTAAGGTGTGGATAGTGGCCTGTGCTTGCACACGGGCTTCTTGGTGGCTGCAGCAGCTGCCTTAGTGTTTCATGCCCATCCTTAGTGTCCACGCTGATAGCCGTGACTCTTGCCTGTCTTTGTAGCTCATTTAGGCGGTACTCTGAATCCCCTCTCCTTGTGCACCTCAAAACAATCATCTCTTGCCTCTTAGGCAGGTCCAGAGTTTTTCCTGGACTCTCTCCCTGCTAGCTGTGGTGAACTAACCCCCTTCAGGCTGTGTTCATGCAGCCAACCCCAGTCCTCTCCCTGGGATCTCCATATATTCATTTTTTAAACTCTTGTGTCACGAGGTCATTTTTCTTTCATTTCTTTGATTTCCTGGAGTTATGTTGACCCATAATTGTCATCTGCTTTATGATGTAATTTCTATACTTTATATTCTGCACCTTGGTTTTGTTTTTTCATTTTTCTTTTCCTTACAGACTTGCAGGGACTGTTTATTTTTTCTTGTTATTACTTTGAATGTTGACTGTTTATTCATATGATCAGCTCTTGGTTGATGTATCATAGAAGAGAGAAGAGAACTCAAGTGGATTAACAGACAGCTTTGATTTTGGTCTGCAGTCAATTCCTTACCAATACCATACTTTATAAGTGTGTCTTTGCTCTGGGCTAACAAGATGCTCTGGGTTTGAAATCAGAGTATACAGATCTGAATTCTGATGCCAACTGTTCTTAGCTCTATAACCTTCGCAGTTTTCTTCTACTCCCTGAGCCTCATGCTCTGCATTTTTAAAACTGTGTAACAATAACACCTTCTTCATAGGGTTCTGCTCAAGATTAAAGCAAATAATTCATGTAATGCACTTAGTGCAGTGTCTGGTACATGGTAAGTGCTTAGTAGTAATTATTATTAGAGCAAAGCCTCATTTAGCAGTCTTCAGTGAAAAGATTTAATTTACTATCACACCTCTTTAGCAGACTAAACTTGTCAACTGCAAGATGGATTACCATCTTCTATTTCTTCTTTGTTTTGTCACACCATGTATCAGTTTCTTATGGCTGCTGTACCAAATTACCACAAACTTAGTGGCTTAAAGCAACACAAATTTATTATCTTACAGTTCTGCAGGTCAGAAGTTTAAAATGGGTTTCACTGAGCTAAAATTTAGGCACTGGTAGGGCTGTGTTCCTTTCTGGGGCCCCTGGGGAAGAATCAGTTTCGTCTTTCCAGCTTCTAGGGGCTGCCTACATTCCTTGACTTGCAGCCACCTTCCATCTTCAAAATCAGCAATGGCTGGTTGAGTCTTTCTTTCAATGTTTTCTTGCTGGTTCTGACTTTTCTGCCTCCCTGTTTCCCACTTAAGGACCCTTGTGATTACATAGGTTCTGCCTATATAATACAAGGTAATCTTCCATATAAAGGTCATTGATTAGCCCTCTTGATTCCGTTTGTAAACTTAATTTCCCCTTGCCATGTAATCTATAGGTTCTAAGGATTATGACATAGACAACTTTTTAGGGCCATTATTCTGCCTACCACACACCCAATAGCCTGCTTTCTTGGAAAAATGTCTTGTCTGTTTTTTTCAGTCAGGTCCATCTCTTCTTCCTGTCTGTAGTGTCAGACAGGGTTGCTCCAGAAGCTCTCCACAAAATTAGACTTATATTACAAGCTAAGGGTCATAGAATTTTGCTCTTTAGTATGTCTAAAATTCTTATGGAAGATTTCACACAGGGCTCAAGTTCTTTAAGGGCTCAATGTGTTCTCTGTTTCCTCCTCTAAGTCTATTTTCCTCCTCTAAGTCTATTTTACAGGTCCTTAGTGCCATTCTTCACAGCCTTGAGGTTGCAATTATTTTCTCTTGGTTGAAGATGGTGTTTGCTGCTTTCATTATTCTTTTTGTTTTCAGTTAATGTCAGGAAGGCAAGACAAAGGTGCCACTAACCTGCCGTCTTACCAAACATATCCATCTATTTTCTTTAATTAAGAAAAAAATTTAGAGCAATTTTATGTTCACAGCCATATTGAGATGAAGGTACAGAGATTTCCCAAATACTCCCTACTTCCACACATGCATAGCCTTCCCCATTATCAACTTCCCCCACCAGAGTGGTACGTTTTTAATCAAGGATGAACCTACATTGACACACTGTCATCCACAGGCTATAGCTTACCTTAAGGTTTACTCTTGGTTTGTACAATACATTCTATGAGTTTGGACAAACATATAATGACATGTATCCATCATTATTGTATCACACAGAGTATTTTCACTGCCCTAAAAATCCTCTGTGCTCGACCTATTCCTCCTTTCCTCCTCTATCCTAAATCCCTGGCAACCACTAACCTTTTTACTATCTCCATAGTTTTGCTTCTTCCAGAATGTCATATAGTCGGAGTCATACAGCATGAAGCCTTTTCAGATGGGCTGCTTTCACTTTGTAACATGCATATAAGGTTCTTCCATTTTCATGGCTGAAGAGCTCATTTCTTTTTAGTGCTGAATAATATTCCATTGTCTAGCTATACCATAGTTAATTTATTCATTCACCTACTGAAAGATATCTGGGTCACTTCCAGGTTTTGGAAATTATGAATAAAGTTGCTATAAATATCTGTGTGCACTTTTTTTGTGTGGGCACAAGTTTTCAACAACTTTGGGTAAATACCAAGGAGCACAACTGTATGGTAGCAGTATGTTTAATTTTGTAAGAAACTGCCATACTTCCCTTCAAATTGGCATACTATTTTGAATTCCTACCAGCATTGAATAAATGTTCCTATTGCTCCATATTCTCATCAGCATTTGGTGTTGTCAGAGTTCTTGATTTTGGCCATTCTAATAGGTTTGAAGGGGTATCTGATTGTTGTTTTAATATGCATTTCCCCAATGACATGTCATGTGGAGTATCTTTTCATATGCTTATTTGCCATCTGTATATCTTCTTTTGTGAGATGCCTGTTAAAATCTTTGGCCCATTTTTAATCAGTGTGTTTATTTTTTTATTTACTTTTCAGAATTGTTTGTATATTTTAGATAACAGCCCTTTATCAGTTGTGTCTTTTGTGAATATTTTGTGACCTGTCTTCTCATCTTCTTGATATCCATCAATTTTTAATGTCATATGTATCAGAAATTTTTTGAAGGGTTTACCTGTAGAAGGTACTTTCCTACCTTCCAACTCTAAAGCAGGCTTTTTTTTCTAACATTATATGGTTGTAGTCATTTCAAGAGGTTCAATATCAGATTCAAGAGATTAGACATCAAATCAAAGCTCAAAGTGTCACATTATCTGAAAGCTCCCTCCTCAATTGCATATTTCATAAACTAAGATTACATACCTTTAACATATAGTATTTTCTATTTCTTGCCATTTTTTTCTTTCTGGAAAGGAATGCTAGTTTAATCTGATTTTATGTAGACATATTTTGATTCTATGAATGATTGTAACCACTGGAGGGCTAATTGCTAAGAAATTTCACATGTTAGAATTTGGAAAGATTTTGGAAATTGTCCCCAGCCCCTCTGATTATTTACTGCATTTACCGATCTGATAACAGTAATTGCTTTAATGTCAAATATCTTGTGCTCAACAACTTAAAAGAATCTGAAGCAAAAGTATGTTTGGGAAGCAAATTATCCCCTAAATAGGTGACCCTGAAGCCTCATGAAATAACTGTGGTTTCCTCACTTATTAATAAGCATCATTTCCAAGCAACCAAGATGTATTGAGTTGGGAGTCCCTAAGTGTGAGAGGGTCCAGAAATAGCTTTGACTTTTCTTTTTTAATTTACCTTGTGGGGCTATGGGGAAAGAGCAATCCTTTAGTCTGTCAATATCACCAGCAACAGCACCACATGAAGAGAGGATGGGGAGGGGAGGAGTGAGGTAATGGGGGGAGGCTCAGCTGAGGAGATGGAATATCTATTTGACACAGAAGAGGGTCCTCAGAACTCTGCAGAGCTGAAATGTCAAAAGCAGCCACTGAAAAAGAACCGAGTCATCAGAATTTTGACATTGACAAGGCTGTACTACATACAATATATGTGACTTCTAATACCCACCAACTATTATACCATGGACTAAGACATTTTCCATTTCTATCTTCAGTCTCTGGTAAATTTAATTGTTTTATTTTTTGATATTTCCCTATTCTATTTTCCTTTATTCATTTTATTCAACAAACATATACTCATATGCATTGTCTTTAAAACTGTGTCTTGATATGCTCATAAGTAATTTTTTCTTATCAAATTGGAGGGCTACTTAAGAGATCAAATGAAATAATGCATAAAACACACTGTGAAAAATAGAAAATAATACAAAATATATGTTTTTATTTTAACCAAAATTACAAAATTTATGCAATATAATATATAGTGCAACTGCTAATATAGCATCACTTAACTATAATTTTATAGCAAAGTAGACATGTCATATGCACAAAATGCAGAACCATAATTTCTTTGCAAAGGGTTTTCTTTCAGTTCCATCAAAAATTATAATTCTTAACTGAGAGAACTAGATGCCACTGTTTTCATGCCCTTATCTTATTTAACAATGTTTTTGGGCAGGATTCAACCTCTGGCAAGGTTGCTGCTAAACTAAGCGTGAACTTCTGAATGGGAGGAAAATTCTCATGGTTTCAGTATTAAAACATGCTATTGGAAAAATACAGTAGGATGCCATGGAAATACTGCTGAATTCAAGCACACATCCATCACTAAGGACCAGTGAGTTCTTTGCCAACCCATGTATTCTGTGTAGGTTGTTTACTCACTTGCAAAATATAAGTGCGGGGGTGGAGGAAGCTACCATTAAGGTGACTGTTAGTCTCAAAAATAAATTATATATGGGGAAATGTATATTTGGATAATTGTACACAAAACATGACTATATGTATTTTATTGGCTTGAGGAAAGAGGAGAAAAACGAGGGACCTCCTAGACCTACACTCTCTAAAACGGCAGCCAGTAGCCATATATGGTTATTTAGCACCTGAAATATGGCTAGTGCCACTGAAGAACTAAATCTTTCATCTCTTCAATTTTAATTTAAATTAAAAAACCTGAAACAGGGAACTTCCCTGGAGGTCCAATGGCTAAGACTGCCTTCCAATGCAGGGGGTGCAGGTTTGATCCCTGGTCGGGGAGCTAAGATCCCACATGCCCCATGGCCAAGAAACCAAAACATAAAAGAGAAGCAATATTGTAACAAATCCAATAAAGACTTTAAAAATGGCCCAAATCAAAAAAAAATCTTAAAAACCTGAAACAATGTGGAATATTTTTCTGTCAAACACAACTTCCTTGGTAAGGTAGGACTACATTTCATTTAAGCCATTGAAAATTTAGCATCCAATTTAAGATGTGCTACAAGTGGGGAATGTACATTAGAGTTCAAAAAAGTGCAAAAATGTAAAATATCTGATTAATCCTTTTTATATTAATTACACTATGTAATAATCTGAATAATGGTGACCCAACGATATCAGCTACTAAACCCTGCAACTTGTACCTTATTTGCGAAAAGGGTCTTTACAGACATGCTTAAAGATTTTGAGATGAGAAGATTATCTGTGGTTATCCAGATGGGCCTTAAATTTAATCACATGCTTATAAGTGAAAGGTATAGGAATATTTGGACATACACAAAAGAGGAGACAACCTGACCATGGAGGCAAAGACTGGATTGATGCAGCCACCAGCCAAAGAATGCCAGCAGCCACCAGAAACTGGACAAAGCAAAAGAAAGATTTGTCCTTAGAGCCTTTGGAGAAAGTATGGCCTTGTTGAAACCTTGATTTTGGTCCAATGAAACTGATTTCAGACTCTGACCTCCAGAACTGTGAGAGAATAAATTTTAATTGTTTGAATCCTCCAAGTTTGTGATAATTTGTTATAGCAGCCCCTGGAAACTAATATACTTATTGAAATTATGATATTTTCATCATATTGAGTTAACCGTAATATTATATCAAAATTAATTTCACCTGTTTCTTTTTCTTAATGTGGCTTCTTGAAATTTTAAATTAACTTTGTAGCTCTCATTAAATTTCTGTTGGACAGTGCTATCTTAGGCCATGTCATCCTACAGAACATAGGAATCAGAAGCCTGTCACCTCTTCACTGGTTGAAGATCCCTGAACATCCTAAAGAGAAAAAGAGAAAGTGTATCTGTCCAGGAAATGACTCCCAACAGCTTCAGTGCTATGTGCTCAGATTATTTCACTGCCAACCTAATATTTTGTCTCCTACCTTTGTGAAATAAAGATATAGGCCAGCATGCATTCAAAATTAAGACTTCTCTGTAATTTATCTGTTTCTCCATTATTTTGAGAAAAGCTCTTCATGTAAATATAAGCATCCTAAAGGAGATTTCTTTCTTTTTTTCCACCCCTCCACCCAAATCTTCTTTTCAGAACAGAGCTCAGAGGGTATACATAGTAAATTGTTTCTTCTTTGATTTGCCTGACACTATTTAATAAAAGGCAAGAAAGCTAGGAACATGAACATCCACATTGCTTTTGAAGGCAGAAAAACCAAACATACACACAAAAAAGGACTCAACCCAAAAGACCTTAACTATTTACACATGTACACATACTCCATAAGCAGAGATCATTTCATAAGCACTTAAAATGTATTTTTAGCATTTGCCAGAACTTCTTTTCTTCAGAGTGAAACCACAAATACAAACTTGTTTTCTTGCTACACTTATGAACCTCCCATATAATGCTGAGATGGGGGACCTGAGCAGGGTTGAGGAGATACAATTCATGGCACATAGTTTCACGTTTCCCAGACTTATGATTATGTAAGTCAGCCAACAGAATGACGGTAATTACAGGCAGCACATTGTAATGTGGTAATTTGGTACCAATAATCTCCACTGTTACTTTATAAATGTGTTCTTACAGAAAATATACAGGTAGCCAAATTTTGATTTGCTTGGTTTTATACATTATAAGCCTGTTATAGACAGACAGGGGCTCATCTCTCCTTGCTCTTCTGAGCTCTTCCTAGAAGGCAGGTTGCATGTATTAGCTGAGACGTTTGCCATTTTCCTGGTTGATGCCCTCATTCTTTGGAAGAGGAAATGGAGGACTAGAGAAAGACAGTACTTTTTCTGCTTCCTGGAAGAGCCACTAGTTTAGGGAAAATTATCCTTTCTGTTCCTAAAAAGGATTGCAAATCTTTTCTGAAGCACCACCCATCAGAGCTGAACTCACCTTCCTGCTGTGGCTTCTCCTATGTGTCTGCTGTCTCCAGCAATAACAGTGCCATTCTCATGACATATGACTATGTCCCCTTCACATCATTCCTTTCTCATCCCTCACTTCAAATTCTAAATCTAATCTGCTCACTGAACCTATAAAATGCTTCTTTTAAAATGTCCTCTCCTTTCCATTTCCTGAGCTGCTCACCTAGTGGTCCCAACTCCTTTTCAATTTGATATTACAAAGGGTTTCTTACAGAGCATTCAACCTCAAATCTTTTCCAAGATTTGAAAATCCCCCTCTCCAATCCTAACCTACCTTTCACAGTGTGGCCATATCAGTTTTCTTAAAGTCAATCCCTAATCATATTCCTCCACTCAGTAGCTCTCTATTCCATTAGGAATAAAATTCACACACATTAATTTGGTATCCAAAGCCCTCCACAATCTGACCTCACTCCACTTTTCAACCCTTCTGACTGACAAGTCACTTTCATGTACGAGACATTCCAAATGACTTCTTGTCCTTTTCCAAGTGTTCCTTCTCTCTCATGCTTCCATAAATTTGTTTATGGTATTTTTTCTCTTTGTCATTTCCTTCCCTTCCATTATCCCTGCCTTACCAACAGTTTTTGCCCATCTTTCAATGCCCAGTATAAATTGCCTTTCTCCATGGAGCCATCTATGATCCTTTATATTGAAAACGTCTATTGAAACTAACCTCTCTTACGTCTATGTTTCCTTAACTTTCTTAAGGAACTCACCACATTCTGCCTGATGTTGCTGTATTAGCACATCGCATCTCCCTACCAGAGTGGGAAATTCATACCATGAGTGCCTATCAGTTGCCAGGCAGCATGAAATGGAATGAGTCCATGCCATGCTAGGTTTATGAATACGAGCAGTGAACACAGTTACAACTGGACAGAAACTTCTCGGGGTGAAAGTGGAATGGGAGAGACAGGACAGCAAAATGAAGTTTCCTGAGTTGGAGTCAGGCCAGAGCAATGGGGTTAGCAGCAGTGCTCTTAGGCAAAGTGCTTGACCACATAGAATCATTAAGGCTCTTTTGCTCTCTTCCTGCTGGGAAACCCTTACAAGAGGGATTCGCTTTGAGGGAAGGGGCTCTGTGCACATGATTAGTCTTTCCCTCTAAACCCCAGGGGTAGGATGCTGGTAATTACTTTTAGATCTGTTCAGTGTAATTACACAATAATCCTCAGCCACCTATACATACTCTGTCATTACATGGCATTTTCCTGGTGAACTCTACTAGGTTTCCTTGTCAGATAATTATAGCTGTGCCACAGGGCAAAGATTAGCGGCACTAAGAACTTCTAGTATTACACTCACATCTCAGCGGCAGGACACTTTCCATTTGTAGAAGCATAAGCTGCAAAGAAGCTGCATACTTTGGCACATAAAGAGGCGGCAGTTTTTGAAGTTTGGGGTGAAGAAGGAGTTTCTCCTCCCCACCATCATAGGATGGGGAGGATACCAGAATCTTTGATTTTCTTTTTTCACAAATCTAGAGGGAAAGAGGGAAAGTTAGCATATATCTACCCTGGTTTCTCTAAAGAATGAAGTGGAGAGCACCAGCAAAATACACCAAAGCAATAACTCATCTTGGCATGAAAAGAAGAATTGAAGAACCAAGTTAGTGGTTTGCATACTTGCTTTTCTCACTATATTATATAAACCCTTGAAGAACATTTAACATTTTTCTCACCTTTATATCCCCCTCATCCTCAAGTGATGAGAATGATAAGACATTTTCATATGATACCTGATAAATAATTCATTAAAAAAATAAATAGAAGACAGACAAATGGGAGAAAAGTGGAACTAAAGTAGAATGTGGGAGGGCAGAGAGAAAAATAATGGAAGGAAGAAAGAAAAGAATGGAAATAAGAATGGAGGGAAGCCAGTAGGGAGGAAGAAAGAGCAAGAAAAAGAAGGAGCGAGGAGGAAACAAGGGCTTGGGGGGAGAGAATCCCATGATTACTTTGCTTTCATGGCTTTGCCTTATTTTAAAAAGTGCAGTCTGGCAAACTAAAGTACATAGTACATACTGGAGGAGAGAATAAGATCAGAAGAACAAATTAAAACCAAGTTAAAAAAATATGAGTGTGAGATAAACCTGGTTTGGACCAGACTAAGAAAATAGGATTGAATGGGAACATACACAAGAGAATACAAAAATAATTTGGAGAGAGCAGAATTAGATTTCAAGCTTGGTAGACTTCAAGACTAGGGAAATCAAAGGGAAGCTGCTTGTAATTTGAGGTAGAAATTAATAAAAATGACTTTAATTGTAGGTACTCTAATTCAATGATGACAATGTGAGATCCAAATAGAAATGTCTAGAGAGATATGAAGACAAGAGAATTCTTGGGGAATAAGACGTTGGACTAGAGAAACAGTTTTACTGGTCATCTACATGAGGTGATATCCAGGACAGTTGAAGTCAATGAGTTTCCCAAGGGTAAAGCATGTGAAAGAGAGAAGAAAATACAAGGATAAACTGGACTTTGGGAATTAGCCATACTAGGGCAGAGACTAAGTTTTATTCATCATTGTAGCCCTAGCACCTAGAAAAATGTCTGGTATATGGAAGGCAATTAACATATTTAATGAATGAAGAAATAAATGATGCAATGGAGGAGGAAGAACCAACTACAGGAACATAAAAGAGTTCCTTAAAAAATAGGGACTCCAACTTTATTTAAGACTCTCCCAATAAGATAATTAGATTTTCAGATTCCTGGGCTGCATCCTAGAGATCCTGATTCATCAAGTCTGAAGTGAGGTCCAGACATCTGAAACAAACATTTCAACTGATTCTGCTACAGTAGCTCCACAGACTTTCCTTGGAGAAGCACTGAGCTAGAGCAAGAAAGCCAAGTGAGTTTCATTTCACCATCTCCACCAATTAATTTTTAGGGGTTGTCTGGAGTACTGTGCTGAGAAAGATTACATGAGAATGAATCCCATGACTGCACAACAGTTACTGGAAAGTATGCATAATGAATATCAGGCATGGACCTTCTGTACCTTTGATAGTATTTGAGCCTGTTATCTAGTCCTTGCAGACTGTGGATAAACTGTGGAGCTCCTAAGATTCCTGATCCCTGGGATCTGTACTGAATTTCTAGGACCATCAGCTCTTTGTCCAAGGATGACCATGGTAGACTTGGTACATTTTGTGGCCCCATTCATTGGTCAGATAGTTCCATATTCATTAGTCAATCAGCCAACCAATATAAGCTGCTAGGGAAATGAGAGATTAAAGAAATGATGTGGAGATGAAATATAAACACGTGTTTTATACACACACACTCACACACACACACATATGTATGTATATATATTCTGGAATTTGTAGAAGATGACTTCACCTCTGTACTTGATCCATCATTTTTTAAAAATACCAAATTATTGTTTTAACCTTATTTCCTATTAATGCAAAAATTAACCTGTTAAAAAATTAGACTAGGGGAAAAGGTTCAAGATGGTGTCACAGGACAATCCTAAACTCACATCGTCCCATGGACAAAACAAATATACAACTACATATGGAATAATTCAATCTGAAAGTGACCTGAAAACTGGATGAACAGAGTCTCCAAAACAAAGGGTAAAAGGGCAGCATCTAAGTGAATAGGAGAGGCAGAGATATGGTCTCACCAAGGAAAACCCATGCCCCAGCCACAGCAATCTAAAGATGGGAGGTATCATAAAGGTGCAGTTATTTTCCTTGGGGCGTGAGGTATTTGAGCACCACATCAGGCAATCTGACTCTTGGTTGCTGCACAGGAGAGATGAGCCACCAAACACCTGGTTTTTTAAAGCAATGGGGAATATGCCCAGGAGAACCATAAAACTGCAGGGAAAAAAAAAACCAAAAAAAAACTTGCTCTTAAAGGGCTCTTGCACAGACTCACTTGAACTGAAAACCACTGCAAAAATACCAGATTGAAAAACACATGGATCAAAGGTGAAGGGGACCCACTTACTATTATTGAAATGTCTGCTGGAAAGGCAGGAACCAATTGGATTGCTTCTTCAAAATTGGGTCTCTGGTAGAAGCCATTTTTGCAATCTCAGACTACCTTGCTAATACTGGTGCTGGCAGATGCCATTTTTGCATTCTCCCTCTAGTCTGTTAGCACCAGGGGTCATGCCCCATTGAGAGCCCCACCCATCCCTGTGCAAAGGCAGGGCCTCACAGTCAGCAAAGTGGATAACCCTGCCCACCAGCATGCCTCAGCAACTGCTGGTGGACCCACAGCCACCCCAGGGACGAACCCACCCACAGTATCCATTCTGGGTGCCAGCCCCACCCACCAATGCTCTGCAGAAGGCAGGAACCCACCACAACAGGAGGGTCCATGCATCTCATTTAGGGGACACCCCTCAAGTGCTTGGCTCTAGTGGTCAGGAATTGTGCTTCTGAGCCCCAGGACATCTCCTACATAAGGCCACTCCTTTAAGACTGGAAGAAGTAGCTGATGTACCTAATACAAAGAAATAAACAGAGAATTAGGCAAAATGAAGAGACAAAGGAATATGCTACATTCAAAAGAACAAGACAAAACCTTACAATAAGAACTTTAAAAACCTGATAAGAAGTTCAAAGTTATGGTCATAAAAATGCTCACTGAACTCGGGAGAAGAATGAATGAACAGAGTGAAAACTTCAACAGAGAGATAGATAATATGAGAAAGTACCAAACAGAAGTTATAGCTGAACTGAGAAATACATTAGAGGGGTTCAATAGCAGACTGGATGACATAGAAGAACAAATCAACAAGCTGGAAGACAAAGCAATGGAACTCACCCATACAGAAAGGAAAAAATTTTTTAAAGAATTTTAAAAACTGAAGATACCTTAAGTGATCTCTGAGACACCAAGCAGAATAACATTCACACTATAAGGGTCCTAGAAAATGAAGTGAGAATGAAAACCAGAAAACTTATGTGAAGAAATAGTGGCTGGGCTTCCCTGATGGCACAGTGGTTAAGCATCCGCCTGCCAATGCAGGGGACGTGGGTTCAAGCCCTAGTCCAGGAAGATCCCACATGCCGCGGAACACCTAAGTCCATGCGCCACAACTACTGAGCCTGTGCTCTAGAGCCCACGAGCCACAACTTCTGAGCCCGTGTGCCACAACTATTGAAACCTGTGCACCTAGAGCCTGTGCTCTGCAGCAAGAGAAGCCACCGCAATGGGGAGCCCGCACACCGCAACGAAGAGTAGCCCCCACTCGCCGCAACTAGAGAAAGCCACGCACAGCAACAAAGACCCAATGCAGCCAAAAATAATAAATAAATAAATTTACAAAATAAAGAAAAAAGAAATATGGCTGAAAGTTTCCCTAATCTGGGAAAGAAACAGATATCCAGGTTCAGGAAACCCAGAAAGTTCCAAATAAGGTGAACCCAAAGAGACACACCAAGACATAATTAAAATGGTAAAAGTTAAGGATAAGGAGAGAATCCTTAATGCAGTAAGACAAAAACAACTTGTGATATAAAAGGGAAACTCCATAAGTCTATCAGCGTATTTTTCCACAGAAACTTTATAAGCCAGACAAAGACACCATAAAAAAAAAAAAAGAAAATTACAGGCCAATATCACTAATGAAAATACAAGCAAAAATCCTCAACAAAATATTAGCAAATCAAATCCAACAATACATTGAAAGGATCATGATCAGTAGGATTTATTGCAGGTGTGAAAGAATGGTTCAACATCCACAAATCAATCACACTAACAAAATGAGAGAGAAAAATCATATGATCATGTCAACAGGTACATAAAAATCATTTGACAAAATTCAACATCCATTTATGATAAAAAATAACTCAACAAAGTGGGTATAGAGGGAACATAACAGCAACATAATAAAGACTGTATGTGATAAGCCCACAACTAACATCACACTCATCAGTGAAAAGATGAAAGCTTTTCCTCTAAGATTATGAATGAGACAAGGATGCCCACTCTTGCCACTTTTATTCACCATAGTATTAGAAGTCCTAGCCACAGCAACTAGGCGAAGAAAAGAAATAAAAGGAAGGAAGAAATAAAACTGTCACTGTTTGCAGATGATATGATACTATCTGTAGGAAGCTCCAAAGACTCCACCAAAAAAACTGTTAGAACTAAAAAATGAATTCAGTAAAGCCACAGGATACAAAATAAATATACAGAAATTTGTGGGATTTCTATGCAGTAATAATGAAGTATCAAAAAGAAATTAAGGAAACAATTCTATTTACAATTGCATCAATAAGGATAAAATACCTAGGAATAAATTTAACCAAGTAAGTGAAAGACCTGTACACTGAAAACTATAAGACACTGATGAAAGAAATTGAAGAAGGCACAAAAAATGGAAAGATATACTGTACTCATAGATTGGGAGAATTAATATTGTTAAAATGTCCATACTACCCAAAGCAATGTACAGATTAAACACAAACCTATCAAAATTCCAATGGCATTTTCACAGACCTAGAACAAATAATTTTAAATTTTGTGTGGAAAACCAAAATATCCTGAAAAGCCAAAACAATCTTGAGAAAGAAGAACAAAGCTGGAGGTATCACACACCCTGACTTCAATCTCTACTACAAAGCTATAGCCATCAAAACATCATGGTACTGGCAAAAAAACAGACACATAGATCATTGGAACAGAACTGAGAGCCCAGAAATAAACCCACACATATATAGTCAATTAATCTGCAATGAAGGAGTCAATAACATACAACGGAGGTCTCTTCAATTAATAGTGTTGGGGAAATTTGACAGCCACACGCAAAAGAATGAAACTAGACCACTATCTTACACCATACACAAAAATTAACTCAAAATATTAAAGACTTGAATGTAAGACCTGAAACCATAAAATTCCTAAAAGACCATGTAGACAGTAACCTCATTGACATCAGTCTTAGCCGTTTTGTGGAATTGATGCCAAAGGCAAGGAAAATAAAAGAAAAAATAAGCAAATGGGACTACATCAAACTAAAAAGCTTCAGTAGGGATCATCTTTAAAAAGAAAGGCATCCTACTGAATGGGAGAAGATATCTGCAAACCATATATCCAGTAAGAGACTAATCCAAAATATATAAAGAGCTCATACAACTCAACAACAACAAAAACAAAACACAACTGTATTTTAAAAAAAAGGACAGAGGGTCTGAACAGGCATTTTTCCAAGGAAGGCATATAGATGTCCAATGGGCACATGAAAAGATGTTTAACATCACTAATTATCTGGAAAATGCAAATCAAAGCCACAATAAGATATCACCTCTCATCTGTTAGAATTGCAATTATAAAAAAGACAAGAAATAACTAGAGTTGGAAAGATGTGGAGAAAAAGGAGCCCTTATACTCTGTCGATGGGACTGTAAATTGTGGCAGCCACTATGGAAAACAATTTTTTGAGATTCCTCAAAAAATTAAGAATAGAACTACATTTGACCCAGCTATTCCACTTCTGGATATTGATCTGAAGAAAACAAAAACACTAACTCAAAAAGATATATGCATCCCCATGTTCATAGCAGCATTATTTACAATAGCCAAGATATAGAAACAATGTAAGTATCATTGAGAAATGAATAAAGGAGATGCTGTGTACACACACACACACACACACACACACACACACAGGAATATTACTCAGCCATGAAAAAAGGAATGAAATTCTGCCATTTGCAACAACATGGATGGATCTTGAGGGATTATATACTAAGTGAAATAAGTCAGACGGAGAAAGACAAATACCATATGATTTCACTCATGTGAAATCTAAAAAACAAAACAAAACAAAAAAGAACAAAACAAATGAACAAACAACCAAACAAAGCCAAACTTGTAGATGCAGAGAACTGATTAGTGGTTGCCAGAGGGGTAGAGGGTTGGAAGGTGGATGAGATGGGTGAAAGGGGTCAACGGTGTGGTGATGGATGGTAACTAGATTTGTAGTGGTGATGACTTTGTACTGTATACAGATGTCAAATTATAATGCAGTACACCTGAAACTTACAGAATAAAAAATTAAACTAGATAACCACTATTTGTAAGCTCAGCAACACCTAAGGAACAATTTGGTTCAATTCCTTCAGTTTCAAGATAAAGAAAAGGACACCTATGATGGCAAAGTGACAGTTAGTGGCTGGTTCTATTCAATTTTTATGCCATCATTATGTTTTGTATTTTTAACTGAAGGATATTGACAACTGTGAATTAAATTGCAAATTTTAAAAATGCTACTGCCTTGTTATATAATGTCTGTGAGGATATATTATAATTCTTATCTCTAGGAAGAGGAAATAAGTTAAATTTCATTTTGCTCCCTTATGTATTATATTCATATTTTTATATATAAAGCTATTCTAGAATGTTATTAAGTTCCAAAACTGGTGATGGATACATGCAGGTTTATTCCACAATTGTTTGTAATTTATAGATGTTATTGATGATTCTAGAATAACACAATGTTAGAATTGGAAGAGATTTCAGAATTGTCCTAAGTACTTCATTTCATAGGTGAGATAATTAAGATACAGTTACTTCATTGGAACCTATAAATAACATAAAACAAAAATATAGGTATTCCACATCATAAATTAAGTGAGGGTGTGCTTGAAAATTTATGTGGTATAAATGAAGCGAGGACTATATCCTTTTAGGAAGAAAACTAATATTTATTGAGCAACTTCTACATGGCAGACATGTACACATTCTTAATCTCATTTCATCATCAAAATAATTGATGATTTAAAACTTATGATTCAGGAAACAGATCCTCAAACAGTTTAAAATAGAACATAGGTCAGACAGCAAAACAGGTCTTTGAATTCTAATTCTACAAGTCTTTCCTTCTTTTGACCACAGTTCTTTTGAGGTGAGCTGGAGTTAGCATTCCCTGCAACAGAGTTTAGTAAAGGCCCTTTTTACTCTTTGTAGCATTAATCAGTAACTGTTAAAGTGCAGTTGTCTGACCGCCACCGTAGTACCTTTCCAATATCTGTTTCCACCAGGCTTGTCCAGTTAGAAGTAAGGTTGCTTTTTGATATACATGGGGACAACTTTGAGATTTTAAATTCGAGATAGGACCAAGATGTGCCCTGTGGGGATAATCATGTTATAACAATTTGTCGCTTTACGTTTCTAACCCATTTTACATTATTCAATAGTTTTCACAAAAAGGATTAATATTATTGCATGACAAGGTAGAGGAGGAAACAATGGGAACACCAACCATTCTGGTTTGCCTGGAACTGAGGAGTCTCCTGTGACATGTGACTTTCAGTGCTAAAACCAGGACAGTCCCTGGCCAGCTGGGATGAGTCTATCACCCTGAGAAACAGAGACACAGGAAGGTAAAATTTCTCATCTACGGTCACACAGTAAGTTAGTGATGGGATTGGACTAGAATCCAGAGCTCCTAGCAACTAGTTCTGGGCCTTTCCAACTAAACAACAGTGATTATTAAATTTTGAAACACACACTTTGACCCTTCCTATAATTTCATATGCTTAAGGCGAATGGATGGTGTATTGGCAATAAAAATATAGCAATATGTTATCCTATTTTGTTCCATTCTCTGCATTCTGACTTATTCATTTTAATCAAGACTCTCTCACCCTCAGCCGTGATGGGTGGCCACCTTATGCTGAATGGAGGTTCCTGGCCGGGCTTTACCAACCCCTCTCTAGTTGTCACACTGGTAAACAACTCAGGCCCATGCAAGTTCACATACAAAAGATTCTGCAATGGTAACATTTATCTTGTACATATTCCATTTATCTTTAGCAAAAAGCTTCAGACCCAAACTATCTTAAGTGATCTCAAAAAGACAGTGATAAGTACCTTCCCCCGTCATTATTGTTCATTTTATCACAGTGGTGATAGCAATAATGGTGGTTGTAACCCCCATCAAGTCCATTTAACATGGCTCATTTTCAAAAGCCACTCAATGCCTTGTGACAGTCTGACCAGGCAGTTTGAAAAGATCACTTAACCCCGATGATCTGAGGAAGACTCTGAGTGGGGAAAGAAGGCCCTACAGTCAGAGGCGAGATGGTGAAAGGAGGGATGGGATAAAAAAGACCATTGATTTTATGACAAGGGGCAGAGCCACTGTCAAAACTGAGCAGCACTAATTGAAGGAATGTTTCAATTAGCTGTTTGCAAGTGAAATTCCTCAGAAGTTGGGATGCACTAGCTTCTAGTTATTGTTGATTATGTTCATTCTTTCAGTTTTAATATGTGTGTGCTTATTCTTAATACTAAAAGAGAAATCTAAAATTAGAATCTCTATTAGCAACGAAAATCGTTAAAGAAGACCCATAATAATTTCAATAAGAAGGTGTTTTATGATGAGCAGGCTGAAAAGGGGAAAGTGGAGCCCATGTGAGCCACCTGTCACACACCCCGACGTGAGGTTGCCTAACTCTGCTGCCTGTTCTGCAATCCCACAGCTGGTCTCTGCAATTTATGTAGCAGGTATTTAAACTGTTACCAAAGCACACCAGTTTCTGGAGGCGATGGATGTGGATGAGGGCCATGGATGAGTAGATAACAACTAGAAGGAAAAAATATCAGTAGCACTCCCTTTTCTGCAACTCGTGCTAGCTCAAAGGATGACTCGGAGCTGGTGTTGCCTGAGAGCTCTCAGACTGAAAACATGGAGATATTCGCAATGATAACCCAGTTATTAAGGCAGCGGACTCAAGAGCCAAAGTACCTGGTTCAAAGCCCCCTTCTGCCATGTGCTGGCCGTATGACTTTAAGTTAAGATTTTATCTCTCTAAGTTTCACTTTCTTTGTCAGCAAAATGGGAGTAATAGACCCTATTGCATAACCCTGTTGTGAAATTAAAATACGTAAAATAATTCATGCAGCATGTTCAATACAGTGCCTGTAGTATACAGTATG
This sequence comes from Monodon monoceros, assembly GCF_005190385.1. NCBI lineage: Eukaryota > Metazoa > Chordata > Mammalia > Artiodactyla > Monodontidae > Monodon > Monodon monoceros. The sequence continues at coordinate 62,951,113 of NW_021703774.1, read as the reverse complement.
TCCTATAGAAAGGTGATTATGACTATAATTAATCCATATGACATACATATTTTTAAGCTTGATTTTCTAAGCATAAGTTCTTAATGAATTAATTATCTTCTCATCCATCTCAAGATGTAAGTCTTGCCATAAAATAACTGAAGGGCACAAGGGTTAAAAAAAAGAGCCCTTGATTCTGCATTTACGTTCAGGCTCCATTACCTATGGGCTTTATGATCTTGATAAAGCATGATCATTATGTTTAACATCAAGGACAATATTACATGATGCTTAGAAGTTCAAGATTTGGAAACATATTAATCTGGTCTTGAATATTCATTCCACCACTTTCTAATGATAGGGTGTCTTATATATTCACAGGAGCAGATTGTGTTACCCATCCTTCGGACTTCACATTAAATATCATTTCCTCCAGTAATCTTCCTCACTATTTTTTTCACATTCTCAGTGCCCCCTGTACTTATCCCTTGTGACAGTTATCAGAATTATATACTATGAAATTAACTATGTAATTATGGCCCAACTTTCCTAATAAACCACAAGCTCCGATAAAGCAAGCAACTTGTTTATTTTTGTTTATTTTTGTTCATGCCGGTATCTTCCTGGCTGGCACGTGGTAGGTGACAATTATTGAATGAATAAAGAACTTTGAGTAAAAGAGTGAGATGATATGAATTATATTTCAAGAGGATCACGCTGGCTGCTGTTTTTAAAAGAAATTGTTAAGTGGATGAGATTGGGAACGGGAAAGCTAGTTAGGAAACTACTGCAATAATTTAAGTCAGAGATGTTGGTGGCTTGGACCGAAAGGGTAGTGATGGAGGTAGTGGGAAGTGATGGACTCTAGACACATTTACTAATGAATTTGATGTTGGGTGTAAAAGAAAGAAAAGAGCCGAAGACGATTCCAGGGTTTGGGTCTTGGGCAGCTGGGTGGATGGAGTGTCATTATTTTAGACAGGGAAAACTACAGAGGGGAAGATTTATTTTAGTAGTTCAGGAGTTCATTTTTGGAACATGTTAAGTTATAGTGCCTATTGTGCATCCAAATGAACATATCAAGCTAGCCACTGTGTATCCAAGTGTGTGGTGTAGAGGAGAGAGGTCTGAGCGGGAGATAAAAAGTTTATAATTAGTGTCATGAGACTGGACGAGATCACCAACAAAAGAGAAGAGAGTCTAAGAATAAGCTCTGGAGCAATCAAATATTAGAAGTCAGGAGATGCTGAGGAACTAGCAAGGACAATGAGAAGGAACAGTCAATGAGGGGAGAGGAGTAGATGCTGGAAACCTTCAAAGAAGCTAGGGTGATAAACCACGTAAAATAATAAGGGGACTAAGGATTTCCCATTTGATTTGACAACATGAGGATCATTGGAAACCTTGACAAGGACCATTTCAGAGTGAACTGGTGGAGGCAATTGCCTGATATAAGTGGATTGAAAAGAGAATGAAATTTAATCCAAAACTGCAATGAGGTACCATTTCACACTCACTAGAATAGCTAAAATCAAATAGACTGCTCACACTAAACATTGGTGAGGATGTGCAGCAAATGGAACTCTCATGTAATCCTAGTTGTAATGTGAAGTGTTAGAACTACATTTGTTTGACAGTTTCTTTAAATGGAAATATATGCTTACCATAATACTCAACACATCCACCCAAGACATATGTCCAAAATAAATGGAAACACATATCCGTTCAAAGACTTATACACAAATACTCAGAGCAGCCTCTTTATAATAGCCAAAACCTAGAAGGAACTAAAATATCCATCAACAAGAGAATGGATTTTCAGATTGTGGTGCAGTCATATAATGTTAATACTCAGCAACACCAAAGAATGAACTGATATTGATACACCCAGCAAGATGGACAAATCTCAAAAACATTATGTTGAGCAAAAGAAATCAGACTCAAAAACATAATTACTGCATGATTTCATCAGGCCATGAAGTCCAAAAACAAACTATATGAAGTTAGAAATTCATGTGGGAAGAAAATTATGTGATTAGAAAAGGGCGAGAGGAAATTTTCTGGGGTAATGGATATGCTCTATATCTTGTTTTGGGTGCTAGATCTATGTGTGTAAGCACTTGTCACAACTCACTGAACTGTACACTTGAGAGCTGTGCATTTTATGGAATGTTAATTAAATCTCAATTTTAAAAAAGAGGGAATCAGAGAAGACTTGGAGTCATTGAATTATAGACAACTCTTTAAATGGAAAGAGGATCAGGAAAGAAGATCAAAGGAATTAGGTGAAAGCTGGAGAGGCATCAGAGTTAAGGAAAATCTTTCCTCCCATTATTTAAAATGAGACGTGTACTATATTTGTACGCTGATATAAATGATCCAGTAGACAGGAAAATAAGTAATGATGCACAAGATTATAACACTTATCTTTTAGAGTTGTTCTTAGGATAAAATTAGATAATTAGAAGAACTTAACACAGTACCTGGAATGTAGTAAAAGCTCAGTACACCATAGCTGATTCTGTTATTGTTGCCAAGCACTGCTTATGGACTCGCTGCTTCCACTCTAAGTGCAGCGCATATGATGACTTATTTTTCTTAAGACTTTTGCTTTATGCTTTCTTTGATAGTACCTCGCTATTAGGCTGACACCCCCACTACTCCACCAATACCATCCACATTAAGGTCACCCGCCACTCTGTCAGTAAGTCTGAAATTTGTAATGCCCTCTTCCCCTTTCAATTTGCTCTCTATAATCTGCAATGTGCTTCAAAATGCAGATTACCAAACTGTTATAACCGAATCTATCAAAGAAGGGTGAATAGGCTAAGAGGGAACTCATTTATGCCATTTTAACTGATCCTTCCTCCTAACTCACTTGGCCAGGTCAGTCTCTATTCATTCTTTAAGTGTCCATTTAGATTCACTTCCCCTGAGAAGCTTTCTCTGACCACCAAAGACTAGGTTGTCTAGCTCTATAAGTCAGGAATTCTTCAGCTACAAGCAATGGAAACAAAACTAAAACTAGCTCTCTAAAACTATTTACAATAGCCAAGGCATGGAAGCAACCTAAATATCCATCGACAGATGAATGGATAAAGAAGAAGTGGCACATATACACAATGGAATATTACTCAGCCATAAAAAGGAATGAAATAATGCCATTTGCAGTAATATGGATGAACCTAGAGATCATCATACTTAGTGAAGTAAGCCAGACAGAGAAAGACAAATATCACAGTATCACTTATATGTGGAATCTAAAAAAAATGATACAAATGAACTTATATACAAAACAGAAATAGACCCATAGCCCACAGAAAAAATTTATGGCTATGAAAGTAGAAGGAAGGAGGGATAAATTAGGAGGTTGGGATTAACATATACATACTACTATATATAAAATAGATAACCAACAAGGACCTACTATATAGCACAGGGAATTATACTCAATAATTTGTAATAACATATAATGGAAAAGAATCTGAAAATGTATATATATATATGTGTGTGTGTGTGTGTGTGTGTGTGTGTGTGTGCATGTGTGTGTAACTGAATCACTTTGCTGTATACCTAAAACTAACACAACATTGTAAATCAACTATATTTCAATTTTTAAAAAGTGGTAGGGATGGATATTGATCCATATAATTGTAATATTCCAGAAGAGAATCTGGACAGATATGGCTAGATCCAAGAGTTAAAAAGGTGTCTTAGGAATCTGTGTCCCCCTGTTCCTACTTCTCTGCATTACCCCCAATCTCTGGACTCTGATTTCCTCTGTGTTGCTTCATTCTCAGGTGGTTTCTTTCCAAATGTTGACAAAGATGATCAGGTAGTTGCTAAGAGCAAAAAAATCTATTGAAAAGAACATTCCCTTTTCTCAATTCTAGTACAGGTTCCAAGGGGATTTATTTTCCTGACTTGAACCAAATGTTCATCAAGTGTCCCTTGGGGAATAGAGTACTCTGAATGAATATATGCCTTGGACATAGGAGCAAGGAGGTGATGTAAGACACCGCTATGAATCATTGACTAGGAACAGGAACTTCATTCTGGGCAGGTTTAGACATAGGGTCTCCATGTTGTCTCTCCAGGATACCTTAAATGAGCCCTATTTTAACACTTAAAAGTAACTGCTATTATTACTATGCGTTAAGGACTATGCTGAGAATGTTACAAATAACATTTCAGTTAATTGTCACAAAAGCCCTATGAGGTGCTATTTAGTTCTATTTTACAGATGAGGAAACTGAAGCTCAGAAAAGTTGTTAGACATTCAAGATCAGGCAACTAGAAAGAGGTGGACCTACAGACGTAATTATGGACCTCTTACGATTCTGGAGACCCTCTTACCGTGCGTTCCTTATGACTTTTGATAGGTGGTCTGTCCTCTGGGGTTTTCCATGGAAACATAACCATTTGGTGTTTCTTCCAGCTGTTTACAGTGTATTCATTCCAGCATACTTACTTCCTTGAACATTTGACTCCCATCTCCGCAATCTGCAATGTTAATTGCAGCATTTCAACTTTGTTCAGGGTGAGCCATGACTTTTTCAATGCTTCTAGGAGACATATCAGTACCAAGTTTACACAATTTCTTTAGATTTTTGCCAGGATACTAAATCCTGTATGTCAAGAAAGAGCTCCCAGATCAGTAAATTATTTTCCACAGCATTTCATGTTCTGGGACTCTGGATGTAGCACCCTGAGCATCCAGTCCTAGGCGTATTGTGAGTATCTGTCAGCTCAGTTATGTAATTTGAGGCAAAGTCCCTTCCCTTACCGTATCAGGCCCAACACAGATCCAGATGGGCTGCAAGGACTTCCTTAAAAGGGGTTCTGTCTGGGCAGTACGTCTTGATATCCATCTTATGTCACAGATCACCTAGTCTTCTGAAGCAGATTATTACAAACTTGGATACATTTTATGTAACTATTAATTTGGTGAATATAGTCTTTTCTTTCTCAACTAGAAAAGAGGATTTTAAACAGTTTGCATTCACACGGAATGGACAGTGTTATACATTTAGAGTTCTGTTCTTAAGCTATGTTAACTCTCCTTCCTCCTGTCATGATATAGTTCAAAGACACCTGGAGCATTTAGACATTCCACAAAAAATCACGTTGATCTACACTCACGACATTATGTTGATTGGCCCGGATAAGCAAGAGCTGGCCAGAACACTGGAGGCCTTAGGAAGGCACACATACATACCCTTCCATAGAATGATTCAGAGACCAAATGCATCTGTAAAATCTGTAGTGGTCCAGTAATTAGAGCTGTGCCAGGACATCCTCTTCAAAGTAAAGACAAATTATTGCATCTTGCACTTATTACCACAAAGAATGAAGCATAATTCTCTCATGTCCTGGGGGCTGCATATTCCACACCTAGGAATATGGCTTTGCCCCTTATACAGAGAGAGGCAAAAGGCTGTCAGCTTTGAGTGAGGCCTGAAGGCCTGAAGTAGGAGACAGCTCTTTTGAAGATCCAAACTGTGGTGCCAATGGTCTTACCACTTGGACTATGCTCCTCTGGTGTCCGAAATATCAGTGATGGGAAAAGAGGCTACACAGAGTTTGTGGGAGAATCACGTTGCACCCTGGGATTCTGAAGCAGGACATTGCCATCTGCTGAAGAGAATTATGCACCATTTAAAAAACAACTCCCGTCATGTTTCTCAGCCCTGGTAGAACAGAAGCCTGCCCGTGAGACATGAGCGACCATGCAGTTGGAACTTCCCATCATAAGTTGGGTCCTATCAGACCCACCAAGTTATGAGATCAGTGGATCTGGCAGTAATCCGCTGTAGGATGGAGTGTTGGCTCTAAGACTGAGATTAAGTAGGACCAGAGGGCATAAGTAAGCTGCATAAGCATATAGCCGATAGTCCCCTTAGTATCCACCACTGTTGTACCAGTGCCCCTTCCTCAGCTTGCATCTAGAGCTCTGTGGGGATTCCTAAAGGAGGAAAAAAAGTCCAAGCTTGGGGCAGTGTCCCTGTTCATACACTTTGTGCTGAAACAGAGGTGGGCCCACATTAGACTTCACAGGCAGTGGTGAATAACTAACTGACCAGATGGAAAGGAGCCTAGAAGGAAACAGATTGAAATAATGGAGACAAAGAAATCTTGGATACAGACATACGAAAGAAGATATTGGACTGGGTATAAAGTGTGAATGTCCTTCAAACACGTGTTAACACCCACTAAAGAGCATTCACCACAGAAGCACTAAATAAGCAAGTATATCAGATGACTTTACATAGTGGACACATGAAAAAAGTGGCCATGGTGACAGAGATGGAGGCTATGCATGGGCTCAACTATATGAATTCCTAACGACAAAGGCTGTTCTAGCTACTGCTGCCACTGGAGGTTCAAAATGACAGCAATAGAGACCAGTACTCAACCCCCAGCATGGTTCTATTTCTCTAAGATACCATCTGGCCACTTGATGACAAGTAGACGACATTGGGTCCCATATATCCTGAAAAGGCCAGCAGTTTATCTTCATAGGGACTCATTTCCCATATGGGTTTCCCTTTCTTGTTCACAGAGCTTCAGCCAGCACCACTATTTTACAGAGTGGCAAAGCCTGAGACCCATTTCACACTGTGTCCTCATTGTGTGCACAGAACATGAGATCCAGTGGTCGTTTGACATACCATAATGTCAGAAGCAGCTGGCCTCATGTGCTGGAATGGCCTACGGAGGCACAGTTACAGCTCCAGCTCCAGCTCCAGCGGAGAGGCTATTATTTTAAGCATAGGTTGGCAAATTCAGTCTGCCACCTGTTTTTGTAAATAAAAGTTTTATTGGAACACAGCCATCCTTATTCGTACACATATTGTCTATGACTGCTTTTGCACTACAAGGGCAGACTTGAGTTGTTGTCACTGAAACCATATGGCCCACAAATTCTAAAATAATTACTATCTGACTCTTTACAGAAAAAGTTTGCCAACCCCTCTTCTCAAGGATGTAATGCCATCAACCAGGAAATAGTATACGGTGTGCCCCCAGTAAGAAAAATGTATAGTTCCAGGAATCAAGGGGTTGAGGCATCAATGGTCTCACCATCACAGAGAATAATTTGCTGGATTTTGTGTTTCAAATACCTATGAGTCTGAGCTATATTTCCTGGTCCTCAAAAGTGGCACACTTCTTTCTGGGGGTACAATAAGGGTCCCATTGAATTATAAGGTAAAGTGCTACTATATGGAAAAGTGGATCTGAGTGGTACAAGAAATGGAATGTAGTAGACAGAGAGATGAATAACTCAAATTCCTCTGCAAAGAAGTTCTTGTTACCCCCCTGCAAGGAGTGCAGTCAAAAGTTCCTTCAGGTTCTGTCTCAATTATAGAAAATGTATTTACCCAAGATCATGACCTTCACAAAGCAACCCATATCCAGAAACTGAGCAAAGCAGAGATATAAAGTTTTGGCTATTTTGGTCTTATGTGGTGAGTGGTTGGCTGGTACCATCTCACAAGAATAGGTTGTGTGTATTTCTTCCCCATTCCCCACTTAATGACATCACATTGGTAGCTTGAAGTCAGCTATGGTAGGGGAATTTATGTGATGGACATTGGCAAATACTACAAATCAGGAAATTTTTTTTTCCCACAGAGCTAGCTGTTAAATGTTTATCAGCACAACTCTGGGACACTTTCTTGGGCAATACTGACTCTGTAACTCACTGTCAGAGTTGAGGGGCTTTGTTGGGCCTGTGTCATAGGTTTTCTTCTTCCTCTAACCAAGACTGCTTCCTCCCTCTTCCTTCCACAGGTATTGATCCCTAATAAAATGCTAAATTTCATCTCATGTCTGCTTCCAGAAAACCCAGGCTGCAACTTAAGATTTTTTAGTATAAATATTACTATTTGTAATCTTGGCATTTAAGTAGCACTTGCAGTTGTTAAAAAAAAAGTTGTACTTATTTTAAGTGACATTGTATATTGCAATGCTTTGAATCAGGCTTTTGAACACCTCAGTATAGAATTTTAATTCTCAACACCCTGAGAAAACCAAATGGCAAGCAAAGGAGGGCTAAGTTAAAGTTATGAAATCTTGTATTATTTCTGAAAGGCACATCGACATGAAAATAGGGGTACTAAAAACAAATATCACAGGGAAGACCCTTGTGATACAATCAAAGACTTATAATTAAAATTCTCGTTTGAAATAGTATAATGGAAATGCTCCCAGTACTAGTTAATCAATCACCTCTATACATAAACATAGCTGCAACAGGCCTTCTTAGCCATATTTTAAGATCCTAAATTATAATACAATCACTCACTCATGACTCACAACATATTCAATAAAATGTTGCATAAAAATTCTCAGCTGCTCTTAAGCTTGAAAAGCATTCTTTTTCATGGATGTAGTCACTAATTCTTGGTGCTTCGGGGGAACAGAATGTGGGCATATTGATGCCAAAGGAGCCAGTCCCAACCTGAAAATGGCCCAGGGAATTAAGGGAAAGAATGCCGGGTTAAGCTCCTAGGTCCAAAACATGGTAAATATGGTCCTAGGTCCTAGATTAATACTGTCATCTATAGCATACTACCAACACACACACACACACACGCACACACACACACACACACACATACACAAAACCGTTGCCTCACAGCTCCTAGGTACTACCACCAAAATGTGCACTATTACTTTATGTGTTTTCTGGGGCTTTCCTATTTTAGGGAACGTGTTTCAGCTCTTTCTCCATACCCTTGAACACAATGTTTTGACTTATCTTTGGCTTCCTAAACTGCCCCTGCCCTACTTAAGTGAACAACACTTTCTCCTTGATGCCCAGCCTAGATGTCGGCCCCTACCCTTTTCAGGATTTAGACTTTAGCTCTGAGCAGCAGATATAGGTCAGCTCCATCCACTTCCATACCTTGCTCCTGCACCACAGTGTAGCAGTGTGTCCTAGCCCTTTCTACCCCTCTTCACTGTTCTAGCCCTCCAGAAAGAAGACCCCAGACAGTCATTAACTCTTGATGACTTTGGGTAACAGGAATGATAGCAACACTTCTGGAACAAGAAAGTTACATTTTTAACAAGTCATGGAATTTTCCCCACCAGAATTATAGTGCAGTTGCTTACGATAAAAGCTCTCATGATGAAGATCAGACCACATTTCCCAAAGGGCTGTTCCCAGCAAGCGAGGCCATGTGTCAAAACATAGCCTTTGAAGGTACAGCATGGAGTTGGAAAAAGTGGACAGAAAAGCATAGTGTTGAGGAGACAGTGAGGATGGAGGTAGGGAATAAGGGAGGTGGGGAGAATAATAAAGCCTTTCAAAGAAGAAGATGTGTTAAAAGAGAAATTTTTAAAAAATATTTCTGTTTTATATATTGTAGGTGGCCCTGCTTGACACTTTTACAGAGATCTAGACTAAAGACGTATGTTATTCTTCAAGGTTTCTGACGGTAGATTACCACTTCATTAAATGTTGCTATGAGGCTGTGCTCTGATTAGGTTTATATGTTATATGGAGAAAAATATATAGCCTACATATAGCTCTTCCTCTTTGTCATTATACATTTAAACTAAATTAGCTGGAGTAAAAGCCAAATAAATGAAGATTCAGTCCACACACCTTGAAAACACTCAGTGATTTTAAGATGCTCTAAATTTTCATGAGATGGTACATTGTATATACAACTCCAGGACTTGTGTCTGACTTATAGCCAGGGCCCCATAAAGATTTATTTACTTTTCCCTACCTATTTCTTCTCTTCAGGTGACAAATATTAGTTCATCAAAAATAACTCATCAAAATAGTTGGGAATACTATAAATTATGCAGAAAAAGAGAATAAAGAGGCTAAGATGTCCGTTCTGAAGAATTAAACTACTAAGTGACCTCCAGTCTTTCAGGCACAGTGAGGGATCATTGTGCATAAGGCCCCAAAACCCTTTGATTATGCCAATCCTAGGAGTCATTTTTCAGGATATTGTCTTCAGTTTCTCTTTAGTGATCTCAGGTTCTTCCTCTGTATTTATTACTTTTCTTCATGTTCCCATTTCTCTCTTCTACCTTCCTCAGTACCACCACTACTACTTCTTGGGGAATTACAGGAATTATTCTTGTTTATTTACATATTAGTATAGGGAAAGCCACTGGTTATCATTTTATTTGTCAACTGTAATTAATTCATGTAGTGTCTGCCTGAAGGCTGCCTCAGAATCCTTCTCAACACTTTACTAGGCAGGGTGTGAGGAAGAGTCTGCTGTGATTAACCAATTCACTAGCAATGCTTCTGATGGGTTTGGAGGCTGATGGTGTTACTGTACAGCTTATTTGTCAAATCTGCCTTTGTGTAATTTTAAGTAAATATTTAGCTCTGCTCCCAACTCCACCAGAATACTTACATTTTTTAAAAAAATGTTTATTATGAAATATTTATGAAATATTTTATGAAATATTATGAAATATTTAAATATCTACAAATGTAGAGACAATAGAATAATCAACCTGATTTATCCGAAATCCAGATCCATCAAGTGTCAATACATAGCCAGTCTTCTTACAGCTATACCTCCAACCACCACCACCCCTTATCTCAAGACTATTTTGAAATAAACCCCAGAAATTAGAGTATTTCATCTGAAAATATTTAGGTACATATGTCTAAAGAGACAAGGACACTTTTAATACTTGTATTATCCATTTCCTCCTAATAAAGGAATGAAGGACTTCACAGTAGAAGTTTTTAGGAGGTAGGTCCCCTCCTCTGGATTGCCAAACTCACAGAGAATAGCACTTTCCTGCCTTTTTCAAGACTGGTGATTTGAGAATTACAGATGATCGTGTTCGATTGGGAAGGAGATTTTTGCCTGATTTTTCTGAATGGGCAGACTCCATCGCACATACAAAGGCAGAAGGTGCCGGGAAATGAGAGTGGAGCTGTAAGTAGTGAGAGACGTGACGTGAACAAAACCTTACCAAGCACAGCTGAGAAAGCAACCAGCATTGCTCCAATTTCATTAAGATAAAAACCAAATTGGCTACTGGCCAACAAAAATGATGCTGCTGAGGAGGGGGGATGTGTTTTCATGAAGCAATGGTTCAATATTACACAAACTATTCAATAAAGAGTCTTATTAGATTCTGGTTTCTAATTCTATACAGTATCAATAAAGGTTGAGGAGAGTCAGGAAAACTAGCCTTATGTTCCATTTGCTAAGAGGAGCTAAGCCTGGAGGGTGAATTTTAGTCACAAGAGACCGGAATTAGGTTTGTGTGTAACTGCCTCATCTGCCCATTCTTGGTGAAGCCATGATAAGTAAGCAAATGTCACACAGTAGACCATGTGACCTCGATGATTCAAAGGGGCATTTCAACAAGCCAAAACCACAGAATCAACATTTTCTCCCAACCCACTGCTCTTTTTTCTCATATAGTCATAGCTTAAATGATCATCTCAGTTCCTGGCGAAATAAAATGTTTTTTTACATGCAATTTCTGTGCTTGCTGTATGCACCACTCCTTATTTCCACACAAATACAAGAACCAGAAGAGCATGAGCCAATCAGTGCTGCCCATCTTTGCTTGTCTGAGACTCCATTGCTCTATCCAGAGCCTCCTCATTTCCAGGGAATTCCCATTTACTCAAGCTGCTCATTGGAACTGTTTTATTCCCTCTCCCCAGATGTATGCCCATCCATGAAATGTCTATGAATAATACTCTGGTTTCATAAAGCACATTAAATAAGCCCTGCATGAGTTTGCATCACTTATTCCCCCCTCCCTTAGAAAGTGGATAACTCAAAGCAAGCTGGCTGACTGTTAACAAATGTATAGCAGACAGTAAGCAACATCATGTCCATTGTTGTTCGAGATCCTCCACCTTACATAAGGCAAAGCTGACTCACGTTGGTGAAGGAACAATCTGTGTGCTGATCACTCTTATACGCACCTTCTGCATCCGTTCCATCTCCTATAACAAAATACCACGGACTAGGTGATTTATAAACAACAAATATTTATTTTTCACAGTTCTGGAGGCTGAGAAGTCCAAATCAAGGTACCAGTAGATTTGCTGTCTGACGAGAGCCTGATTCCTGGTTCATAGATGGCTGTCTTCTCTTGCTGTATCCTCACCGCTGAAGGGGCAAGGTAGCTCTCTGGGATCTCTTTTATAAAGTCACTAATCCCATTCATGAGGCTCCAGCCTCATGACTTAATCATCTCCCAAAGGCCCCCCTCCTCCTAACACTGTCACATATGAATGAATTTGGAGGGTACACAAACATTCAGTCTATAGCATACATCTTGACTATGCATTACATATGCTTTTGAGTTAATACATACAGTTTCCTAAAAGTGTTTTGTGATGAAAGGCATGGCATAAATGTAAGTTCTCACTATGGCTTGCATTATAGCTTCACTACAATCTACTTTACTAGAACAATCACAAAATTACATATTTTCCCAATCATCAGGTGAAATATTGAATATACTTTCCTGTGCACAAAACAAACCCATATTGGATTTTATAACTTTGATAGATATTATTTTTATTGTTATTTTTATATTATGCTTCTGTACTTCCCTTTATGTATCACCTTTTCACAAAATGCAAAGAATTGTCCCTCAGTGTTGGTTTAGTCTGACTACTGCAAGTAAAGAGAAACTTCTTCAATCACCTCTTCCCTCTTACAAAGGAAGCAATTTCCTACAAGGAGGACTCACAGACAGGGTCAAAGGAGATCATTACGGTGAAAATGTCAAAGTCCCCTCACTTGAACCACATTGAGATGAGGGCAAGTGTAGGGATGCTTCAACCCACTGCCATGGGGCTTCATGTGGCTCTTTAGAGCTTTGTGTGCAAACGCTGAGGCACCTGCAGAAAAAAGTTTAAATTGTTACAGTAACAGTTTATAGAAATAAATAACTAAACATAAAATTTGTTGAGTTTAAATTGATTATGTATTTAAACTTCATTTCATAGGAATATGACTGTCAGAGTTGCCTTACAACGGGCTGGATGGATTGCCTCACAAAATGGTGAGAACAAAAGCATTCAATATGTTTAATCAAAGCCAGATGATAATTTGTCAGGGACACTGAGGAGAAGAGTCTAGGCATCCTTGATTGCTCTCTTCCCCTCACATTGCCCCCAACTCCACTTGTGGAAATTCTATTGGTTCAACAAATACATGTCGGTCCACTTTATTTTTGCCCCAGTCCAAGTCACAATTATCTCCTGCCTCAACACTGTAACTGCCTCCTATTCCGTTTACCCTTTTTATCTAGACATCGTTCTCACTCAGCAAATTTGTCAAATTATGTCACTCTCCTACTTCAAATACATAGTCCTTAGAATAAAATCCAAAGCCTCTACTCCGGCCTAGAATTTCTTGAGAGACTTATCTCCCTTCTATCTTTCCAGACTTGTTCGCCTCTCTCTCCTCCTGTATCACCACATTCTGGCTACAGCAGCCTCCTTTCCATGCCTCAGCCAGATCAAAATGAGTTTCACTCCAGGGGCTTTTCCCTGCTGCCCCTCTTCCCTTGGGCTCCTCTTATTGTCAGTATCTTCCCTGAGGTGTTAGCTCAGAGTGTCATCATCTCAGAGAGAACTTCCCTGACTGCTCAAAGCAGTCTCAGCTGCTCCTTTATACAGTCCTAATGTTTCCTTCGTAAGCCTATGACCCCCTAAACATTCTCACATATGTTTTTAGTTAGTTATTTACTTCAACCTGGTTTTTTTTTTTTCCCACAAGAATGTTATCTTCATGAGGATAGGAACAGTCCTTGTGTGTCTTTATCATCACTGTGTACCCAGGTACCAGTGCAGTCTCTGGCACAGGGGCAGGTGCATTCAGAAAAGGTTTAAGGAATAAATACACATCTAGAATGGAAAAGAGGGGAAGTAGGTGACTTTGGCAGTTCTTTGATACTCAAGGCAAATCTGATCCTCAGAGACAGAAGATCTTTGGCCTCATTGAAAGTTCAACATTTTTTATAAGTTTGCCTTGTATAGAGGACTGAATTTGTCCTCCACTTCCAAAAGGTAACCTCACCTGTAGACGTGAGCATGTACCATATTCATTCCTCTGTTCCACAGCACACAATGGTACTTTAATAGATTTGCTCAATAAATATTAGTTGAAGTAAATGCTTCCTTTTTAAAGGCCTCTCAAAATTCTGCCTTTTAAATTATGTAGCTCACAACCTAGCAGTTATCTAATAAAAATAAGAGATATATATGGACTGACAAAAAGATTAGAATTACCCTGCATCCTATGCTATATTTTTCTCCCAGATTCATTTTTTGTCTTTCTCTGCCATGCTTTATACCTACAGTAGGATGACCTCTGTAGACACCGTTCCTTATGTCCCCTTGCCAGTTGGCAGTGGGAGGCATTCACTGGAGATTGGGAGGTGGAAGGAAAAAGATCAGGGTATTTCTTCTCTATTTGCTCAACTCCCTAAAGACAGTTCCATGTCTACGGTTCTGGTTTCCCCTGAACACACCTTTTTGTTTTACCCCTCAACTAAAAAGAGGTCTTTTCTTTAAAGTCTTTCCATTTGAACCATCTGAGGTGAGTTCTCTTTTGCTGTGTCCCTGACTTCTATACACCTAGGATGACTAGAGGTAGCTAAGACAGCCAAATTCCCAAAGGCATAAAGTTTTAAGGTAAAATTCCTCAAGTGACCTGGAAGAATTTAAAGTGCTGATCATCAGAATCAAGGGAAAGACAGAAAAGGTAAAATAAAGTGAAGATCTGAAGATAAATTCATGCGGTAATAGAACAGCAATGAAAAAGAAGTGAAAAAAGCCCCTGGGATCTAAGAATAATGTTGAGAACTAAGAAGACAGAGTATTTGGGTAGGTGCTGCCCCATTAAAGAAAAATCTCAGAAAGGGATATATTATTATGCCTTATAGAATGAACACTTTTTAAATTTTATGTTGAAGCAGCATGCCCACAATTTTAACTAAAGTATTATGGAATTCAAGGATTGGAAAAGAGAATGCCATTGTTAATTTAACCTTTTAATGTGTGGGTGTTTGTTTGAATGGACTCCTAGGTTTGATTGTACAGAAGTCTTGGTTCCACATATTTATGGACATTTCTCTGGAAATTCTGTATTACTAGAAAGCCACTGAAATAACGAACAAAGTACATTTAGCAGTAATAACATTTATTAATGTGTGAGAATTCCCACATTTGGCTTTACCTAACCAAAAAAGAATTTTATATGCGGAATCTCTCTCTCTCCCCCTCACTCTCTCTTTCTCTATTTCAATCTCTTTACCTCTCTCTCTCTCATTGCTGTTACTTAAATAGCTTTGCTGAAGTATAATTACACAGATATTAAAAGTGTATAATCTGATAACTTTTGACATTTGTATACACCCATGAAACTATCATCAAATCGAGACAATGAGTACAACCATCAGATCAGAAGTTTTCTCATGCCCTTTTGGAATCCCTCCTGTGAACTCCTCTCCACTGCTACCCCTTGCTCCCACCCCCAGGAAACCATTTATCTACTTTCTATCACATAGGATACCTTGCATTTTCTAGAATTGTATATAAATGTAATTATACAGTTGTGCTCTTTTTGTCTCACTCAGCATGATTTGAAACTCTTTCATGTTGTAGCATGTGTCAATATCCCATTCCTTTTATTGCTGGATAATATTCTATTGCATGAATGTACCACAATTTGTCTATGCAGTCCCCTGTTGATGGCTATCTGGAATGTTTCCTGTTTGAAGCTCATATAAATAAAACTGTTATGAAAATCTATGCACAAGTCTTTGTATTAACATATGCTTTTGTTGCTTCGGAGCAAATACTTAGGAATGAAATGGCTGGCCTCTATGATAGATTTTTGCTCAAGTTTGCCATTTTTTTCCCAAAGTGGTTGTACCATTTTACATTTTCACCAGCAGTGTATGAGAGTTCCAGTTCCCTCATAGCTTCACCAACACATAATATACACATAGGCATTCTTTTTCATTTTAGCCATTTTAATAGGGAAGTTGCAGTATTTCATTGTGGTTTTACTTTGTAGTCCCCTTATTTTTCATCCATGTACCTCCTCTGCTGAAGTGTTCACTCAAACTTTTTGCACGTTTCTTTTATTGAGTTGCTTGAGTTTTTATTATTATTGGTTTATTATTTTTTATTTATAAGGGTTCATAAATATATATTATGGATATGTCCTTTATCATGGACATGATATTTTCCCTCAGTCTATGACTTTTTTTGTTAATTCCACTAATAATATCTTTCTAAGAGTAGACCTTTTAATATTATTATTTATTTTTATAAAATCTAATTTATCAATGTGTCTTTTCTTAGCTTGTGCTTTGGAGATATATCTGATAAATATTTGCCTAACCCAAAGTTTTCTTCTATATTCTCTTCTAGAAGATTTAAAGTTTTGGATTTTACACTTGGGTAAATATTCCATTTTGAGATAGTTGTTGTATATGGTGAAGTATGTGTCAAGGTTCATTGTTCGCATATGGATATCCTATGAGCACAACATCATTTGTTTAAAAAAACATTTTTCCATTAAATTACCTTTACACTTTTGTTGATAATCAGTTGGCCATATAGGTGTGGATTGAGTTCAGGACTTTCTATTATGTGCCTCTTTTTATATCAACACAACACTGTGTTTGTTATTGAGTCTTTATGATAAATCCCAGGTAGTAAAGATCACGCAGGGCTCCTCCTCTAACTTTATTCTTTTTCAAAGTTGTGTTGGCTATTCTTAGTCCTTTTCATTTCTAAATAAAATTAATATTTGTCAAATTCTACCAAAATGCCTAGTGGCATTTTAATTAAGGTAATAATGAATCTTCCAACCAGTAAATAGGTCATATATCTCCATTTACTTGGGTTTTCTTTATTTTTTCTCAGTATGATTTATAGTCTTCAGTACGTAGGTCTATTGTCTTTTGTCAGATTTACCCCTAATTATTACATATTTTGATGCTATTGTAAAAGTTATTTTTATTTCAACCATTGTTGGTTTGTTGTTATGATTTAGAATATATGCTGATTAACTTTATATTCTACAACTTTGCTAAACTTTTTCATTAGTTCCAGTAGGTTTTTTAAATATATATAAAAATTCCATTGGCGTTTCTATGTAATCACATCATCTGCAAGTAAAAACAGTTTTATTTCTTCATTTATGATCTGGATGTTTTTAATTTCTTTTTCTTGCCTTATTCCAGGGGCTAGAAACTTCAATGCAACATTGAATAAGAGTGGTAAAAGTGTCTTACTACTTGTCTTAATCCTGGTCTTATGAGGAAGGCATTTAGCATTCAATATTAAGTATTATGTTATCTATAGCTTTTTCATAGATGCATTTTTTCAAGTTCACAAAGTTCCCTTCTAGTACTAGTTTGCCTAGAATTTTTATCAAGAAAAGATGTTGTATTTTTAAACTTTTTTTAATATCCAGCTGATTATAAGGTTTTTCTTTTTTAAGTCTGTTATTTATGGTAAATTATATTGATTGATTTTCACCAACCCTACATTCCTCTGATAAACAACACTCGGTCATGATATATTATCCTTCTAATATAGTGCTGGTTTCTAGGTTGTTAAATTTTTGTAAAGAAGTTTTGTATCTATGTTCTTGAAAATTATTTGTCTATAGTTTTCTTTCACATAATGCCCTTTATGGCTTCATATCAGAGAAATGCTGGCATCATAGAATGAGTTGGAAAGCATTTTTTCCTTTTAAATTTTCTGTAATATTTTGGGTAGAATTGATATTATTTCTTCCATAAATGTATGGTTGATTTCAGTAGTAACACCATCTGGCCTGGAATTTCTGTGTGTGTGTGTGTGTGTGTGTGTGTGTGTGTGTGAATATTTTTAACTGCAAATTTAATTTCTATAATAATGTAGGATTATTCAGGCTTTCTGTTTCTTCTTGAGTGAACTTTGATTATTTCATATGAATTCTCAAATATACTGGCATAAAGTTAATTCATAATAATCTCATCATTCTTTTAATATCTAGTAGAATGTGTAGTAAAATCACTTCTCCCAATCCTAGTTTTATCATTCTTTCTTGAGATTTGTTAATTTTATTGATCTTGTTTTTAAAAACTGGCTTTTACTTTTATTGATTTTCTGTATTGCTTTTCTGCTTACTGTTTCACTGCTTTCTGATTTGATATGTATTGTTTAAATTCTTCTTCTTACTTTGAGTTTAATGGACTTTTCTTATTCTACTTTATTCTACTTTCTTAAGGTAGAAATTGAAGTTATCAATTTGAGACCATTCCTGTTTTTCTAAGATTGGCATTTAGTGTCATAAATTCCCCTGAATACTACTTTAGTTTCATCCTACACATTTTTATGTGTTGTATTTTCATTTATATTCTGTTAAAAACACTTTATAATATTCCATTTGATTTCTCTTTGACTCATGTTATTTAGCTGTGTGTTGTTTTTAATGTTTAGTTTTCAAATGTTTAGGAATTTTCCTTTTATTGATTTCTAATTTAGTTGCATTGTAATAAGAGAGCATACTTTTCAGGTTTTAATATTTTTTAATTTATTGAGATGTATTTTACAGCCCTGATTATGGTCTATCTTGGTAGTATTTTATATGTACTTTTAAAGAATGTATATTAGATTGCTGTTGTGTGGAGTATTCTATAAAGGTCAATTTCATCAGGTAAAAGACTGTGTTGCTCAACCCTTTTATGTCTTTATTGATTTTCCATCTACTTGTTCTACCAATTATTTGAGAAGGGATAAATAATTATAATCTTTGTTTATAATTGTGAACTTTTCTATTATTCTTTAGTTTTATTAGTTTTTGCTTCATATATTTTGAAGTTCTGTTACTGAGTGCATAATCATCTAGGATTGTTATGTCCTCTTGATAAACTGGCTGCTTGGGCTTCCCTGGTGGCGCAGTGGTTGAGAGTCTGCCTGCCGATGCAAGGGACATGGGTTTGTGACCCAGTCCGGGAAGATCCCACATGCCACGGAGCAGCTGGGCCTGTGAGCCATGGCCACTGAGCCTGCGCATCCGTAGCCGGTGCTCCACAGTGGGAGAGGCCACAACAGTGAGAGACCCACGTACTGAAAAAAAAAAAAAAAAAAAAAAAAAACCTGACTGCTTTATCATGATAAAATGACATTTTTTATACCTGGTAATATTTTTTGCTCTGAAATCCACTGTCTGATATTAATATAGTCACTTTAGCTATTTTTTGATTAGTGTTGGCATGGTATATATTTTCCCATTCTTTTACTTTAAACCCATTATGTCTTTATATTGAAAATGCACTTCTTGTAGGAAACATATTTCTGGTCCTTGCTTTTTATTCACTTTGACAATCTATGCCTTTTATATGGGGGTATTTGATCCCTTTACATGTAATATGATTACTGATCTGATTAGGATTAACTCTATCTAGAAATAATTTATTTTTCCTCTTTTATTCCTTCCTTTGGATTAACAGATTGCTTTTTTAAAATGTCATTGTGTTTTTTTGTTTTTGTTGAATTTTTTTTTTTTTTTTTTTTGCGGTACGTGGACCTCTCACTGTTGTAGCCTCTTCCATTGCGGAACACAGGCTCCGGACGCGCATGGTTCACAGACCCAGTCGCTCCACGGCATGTGGGATCTTCCTGGACCAGGGCACAAACCCATGTCCCCTGCATTGGCAGGTGGACTCTCAACCACTGTGCCACCAGGGAAGCCCTTTGTTGAATTTTTAATTATAAATCTGCCATGTTATTTTAGAAGATGCTTTGGGATTTGTAGTATACATCTTTAATTTATCAGTCTACTTTACAGTGACAATATACTGTTCACATATAGCATGGGAAACTAACAGTAGTATACTTCAGTTTCTCCCCTTCTATCCTATATGCTATTATTGTCATATATTTCACTTTTACATGTGTTATAAATTCCATACTACATTGATATTCTTTTTGTTTAAATATTGATTATAGTTTACATACTTAGATAGTATTCTTTTTCTTATTCTTGTATATTTTCCCATGTTGCAACTCTTTCTAATGTTCATCTGGTATCATTTTCCTCTTCCTCAAAGACTTCCTTTATCATCTCCTATAGGGTAACTGTGTTGATGATGAATACTACTTTCAACTGCTGTATACCTGAAAAAGTCTTTATTTCATCCTCAAATTTGAAAGCTATTTTCACGGAGTATAAAATTCCAGAATGACATCTTTCTCTTTCAGTACTTTAATGATATTGCTCCATTGTCTTCTTGCTTGCAGTACTTCTGACAAAATAATCTGCTGCCACACTATTTTTGAACCTTAGTATGAAGTGTGCCCTTTGTCTCTGGCTACCTATATGATTTTCTCTTTATCACTTGAACAAATTGTTGTACTTTGGTGTAATTTTCTTCATGCCTCTTGTGCTTAGGGTTCATTAAATTCTATTATCTGTGAGAGTATAGGTTTGGTTTCATCAAGTTTAGCAAATTTGGGGCCATTATTTCTTCAAATATTTTTCTTCTCCACTCTCCTCTCTTCTATGAACTATATTTATGTGTATATTAGGTCTCTCATGGCTTTTCCAAAGCTCACTAATCTTCTTTTAATTGTATTTTTGTTTTTTCTTCCTATAGTAAATTTCCCACTGCTTTATTGTTACATTCACTGATATTTTCTTCTGCAGTGTCTAATCTATTGTTAACCTCAGGCATTTTAATTTCAGTACTTTATCTTCTTAGGTGCTGGATATTTTTGTCTTCCTATGAGTATTCTTAAGCTTTGTTCTAAAATTAACTTACTTGAAAGCAATTAAAATTTGAGGGGTCTTGTTTCTAAGATTTGTTAGGCAGACCTAGATTATGATTAATCTAGAAATAAATATTTTGTACTATAGAGACAATACACCTTTGTATGTACTATGCAAATGTTTCATGAATCATGTGATTTTCTAGTATTATTGGTGGGGCCAGGAACATTTCCTGAATCCATGTGACTGCCAGGCATGTTACCACTACTTCTTTTAGATGATTCTTTCCCCAAGCTGACATAGTTTCCTTACACACATATGTTGATCATTGCTCAGGTGAATACTCAAGGGTGACCCTCTGCAGATCTCTGGAGTTCTCTATCTGTGCAACCCTCTCTTCTCCAGTATTCTGTCCTATGAACTCTAGCTACCTTCATCTTCCTGGTCTCTCAACAATGTCTCTTCTACTCAGCCAGATGGCTAGCTCCACTCTTGATTCTCCTTTCTTGCATCATGACCCATGAGCTCTCCATACAGTAATGTGAGACAGTCATAGGTCACCTCATTTGTTTGCCTGATGTCCAGTGTCTTACATACAATTGTTTCATATATTTTGTTCATTTCAATTATTTTATGTGGAGAGGTAAATACAATTCCTGTTATTCCATCTTTTTTCGAAGAGTAAGTACAGCGGCTGTCTTCATTTTTATTTTGTTTTGTTTTTTAATGCAGAGTTTGGAGAATAAATAAAGTCTAGAGAGCGAAAAGAATGAGGGTG
The DNA here is from genome assembly GCF_005190385.1 of Monodon monoceros. Taxonomy (NCBI): domain Eukaryota; kingdom Metazoa; phylum Chordata; class Mammalia; order Artiodactyla; family Monodontidae; genus Monodon; species Monodon monoceros. The sequence goes on along the minus strand of NW_021703774.1, from coordinate 62,929,609 downwards.
AAGCAACAGCCAAAAAGGAGTGGGGGATTGGGATAGGCAAGATCTTACTTGTCAGGAATGACACATGAAGGAAGGGAATAGGAAAGAACTATACATATGATTTCCCTAGGTTTGATTCACGTGAATATTTTAAAGATATGCAACTAAATTTGAATTATTTTAAAATTACTTTTGTTTGTCAGACTATGCCTTTTGTTTTGATTTGTTTTAAATATTGTGCCATGCATAAACTGGGCCACTGGCTTTTATGCAGATTATAAATATTGTCATGCACTTCCAAAAGTTTATACTTTCCCACATGCTTTTCTTTCCATTTAGAATGTGATTCCACCTAGACCTCACTAAACTCTTTACATCTTTTTATTTTCTGGAGGTGTCATTTCCTCTGTGAAGCTTTTCACCTCTGCCCCCAAGCTAAGCCTGTTTCTCTCCCTTTTCTGCTCCTACAGTTCTTTGTTCAGCTATACACAAATTCTAACACATACTACACTGTATACCACTTACATGTTTATGCACTATTTTCCTCAGCAGACAGAGTATATGAAAGGCAGGAACCACATCTCAATCACTTTTGATTGAGCTCCTCAGTACTTCTCTAAAATAATATATACCTATCCTCTTTTCTCCATGTCTATTGTTTATTGAAATATTCCTTATCTGATATAAATGTGGTTTATTCCTCACTTTTTGTCTCAAATTTAATCTTTCATAAAGCTACAATTATTATTTAGTGCAGTCTAATAAGCTTGTTAAAGTAATGAATTGCTTTAACCAATTTGCATTACCTGAGGTATGTATGTATTTATTTATTTATTTAACATCTTTATTGGGATATAATTGCTTTACAATGGTGTGTTAGTTTCTGCTTTATAACAAAATGAATCAGCTATACATATACATACATCCCCATATCTCCTCCCTTTTGCATCTCCTTCCCACCCTTTCTATCCCACCCCTCCGGGGGGTCACAAAGCACCGAGCTGTTCTCCCTGTACTATATGGCTGCTTCCCGCTAGTAACCTATTTTACATTTGGTAGTGGATATATGTCCATGCTACTCTCTTCGTCCCAGCTTACCCTTCCCTTTCCCTGTGTCCTCAAGTCCATTCTCTACACCTGCGTGTTTATTCCTGTCCTGCCCCTACGTTCTTCAGAAGCTTTTTTTTTTTTTTAGATTCCATATATATGTGTTAGCATACGGTATTTGTTTTTCTCTTTCTGACTTACTTCACTCTGTATGACAGACTCTAGGTCCATCCACCTCACTACAAATAACTCAATTTCATTTCTTTTTATGGCTGAGTAATATTGCATTGTATATATGTGCCACATCTTCTTTATCCATTCATCTGTTGATGGACACTTAGGTTGCTGCCATATCCTGGCTATTGTAAATAGTGCTGCAATGAACATTGTGATACATGACTCTTTTTGAATTATGGTTTTCTCAGGGTATATGCCCAGTAGTGGGATTGCTGGGTCATATGGTCGTTCTACTTTCAGTTTTTTAAGGAATCCCCATACTGTTCTCCATAGTGGTTGTATCAATTTACATTCCCACCAACAGTGCAAGAAGGTTCCCTTTTCTCCACACCCTCTCCAGCATTTACTATTTGTAGATTTTTTGATGATGGCCATACTGACCGGTGTGAGGTGATACCTCATTGTAGGTTTGATTTGCATTTCTCTTATGATTAGTGATGTTGAGTATCCTTTCATGTGTTTGTTGGCGATCTGTATATCTTCTTTGGAGAAATGTCTTAGGTCTTCTGCCCATTATTGGATTGGGTTGATTGTTTTATTTTTGATATTGAGTTGCATGAGCTGCTTGTAAATTTTGGAGATTAATCCTTTGTCAGTTGCTTCATTTGCAAATATTTTCTCCCATTCTGAGGGCTGTCTTTTTGTCTTGTTTATGGTGTCCTTTGCTGTGCAAAAGCTTTTAAGTTTCATTAGGTCCCACTTGTTTATTTTTGTTTTTATTTCCATTTCTCTAGGAGGTGGGTCAAAAAGGATCTTGCTGTGATTTATGTCATAGAGTGTTCTGCCTATGTTTTCCTCTAAGAGTTTTATAGTGTCTGGCCTTACATTTAGGTCTCTAATCCATTTTGAGTTTATGTTTGTGTATGGTGTTAGGAAGTGTTCTAATTTCATTCTTTTACATGTAGCTGTCCAGTTTTCCCAGCACCACTTATTGAAGAGCCTGTCTTTTCTTCATTGTATATTCTTACCTCCTTTATCAAAAATAAGGTGATCATATGTGCGTGGGTTTATCTCTGGGCTTTCTATACTGTTCCATTGATCTATATTTCTGTTTTTGTGCCAGTACCATACTGTCTTGATTAATGTCACTTTGTAGTATAGTCTGAAGTCAGGGAGTATTATTCTTCCAGTTCCATTTTCGTTCTCAAGATTGCTTTGGCTATTCGGGGTCTTTTGTGTTTCCATACAAATTGTGACATTTTTTATTCTAGTTCTGTGAAAAATGTCACAGCAATCAGAGAAGAAAAAGGAATCCAAACTGGAAAAGAAGAAGTAAAGCTGTCACTGTTTTCAGATGGCATATTACTATACATAGAGAATCCTAAAGATGCTACCAGAAAACTACTAGAGCTAATCAATGAATTTGGTAAAGTAGCAGGATACATAATTAATACACAGAAATCTCTTGCATTCCTATACACTAATGATGAAAAATCTGAAAGAGAAATTAGGGAAACACTCCCATTTACCATTGCAGCAAAAAGAATAAAGTATCTAGGAATAAACCTACCTAAGGAGACAGAAGACCTGTATGCAGAAAATTATAAGACACTGATTAAAGAAATTAAAGATGATACAAACAGATGGCGAGATATACCATGTTCTTGGATTGGAAGAATCAACACTGTGAAAATGACTATACTACCCAAAGCAACCTACGGATTCAATGCAATCCCTATCAAACTACCAGAGGTATGTGTTTTATTCCATGGTTCCAAACCTGACTGTCATCAGAATCTCCCATTCGAGATTTACAAAATCAAAATTTCAAAAGAATGATTCCTAGGAATATATATTTTTAAATAGTCACCGGGTTGAGTGTGGTCATTGACAAATATCTGACTTTGTTCCTACTTAGATGTGTAAAGGTCTGGGATTGCCTTTCTGAGCTAAAACATTTTAGGATTGTTGGTTGCCCAGGGACCTACTTAAATTTGAAGATTGATAATAGAACCAAGATGGTAAAGGACAAAAGTATTGCAATGGAGGTATAAAAATTAATGTAGACATGTACACACCTCTATTTCCTATCTAGGGTGGTAAGTACAGTTAATAAAATGCATGTCTTTATTGAAGGATAGAAACAACTAAATTGTAGTACTTTTGCCATTTCAATAGTGAGCCTATTAGGAATAAATTATGCATGGTCACTTTCCCATTTTTATTCCTCTTTTGCCATTTTCTAGGAATTGCATCCCATAATTTTGTTGTAATAAAACGTGACTGCTTGGGAAATGTTCACAGGGTTGTCATTCACTTGCATGCTGCTGCCATTTCAGCCCAGGGCATTCTCTCCTTCTTCCTGGTTCTCCCTCATCTTCCCCACAAACCCCCCTTGCAGAGCACTGATGAGATGTGACAACAGAAAACACAAGTGCATTTCCTAGAGATTTACCAACATCCAGCAGGAAAGCTCGGAGGAAAAGGAACAATAGAAAAGGGGACTTGTGGAAGAAAGAAAGTTCCTAAGCCTATCATTTGCAAATGTCAGCTCCATTCTCAGGGAGCTCTAGAGACTGTTAAGCAAACCTGTTTCTAATGAATACAACAAGAGCCATCTGAATCATCTAGACTTGAGCCAGTCACATTTAACAGATCACCCAGTCTATCTTCCATTATCCTCAGAGGCAGCCTGGGCCTCACAGAATCTTTTCAATTTCGGCTTCAAATGGCTCAAGCTAAGCATTTCAAAAGGATTCAGTAAGAAAATGATGTCAGAGGGTTAATATATTTTCCCCATAATATTATATATTTGCTATGTATTTTATAATATTATATACTATAATATTATATAAGTATTATGTACTATATTATATAATTGCTGTGTATTTTAGTCATCCCATCCTCTTTGCACTTTGGTTTAAGTGACCAATTAGTCTTCATTATTTATTAATAGAATCAAGAAAGCAGCATTGACATGCATAGAGCTAGTAGTCCTAGATTTTTTTCTCTACTCCAGCATTCATTACTTGCTTGTCCTTGGGTAAAACACATCCTCTCCAGGTCTCAGTTTCCACATCTGTAAAAGCGAGACAAAATTTTATCATATCTAAAATGCTTGCTGAAAGAATAAAAGGGAAGGATATATGTGACAAAGTATAAAGTAATATAAAAATATGAGCTAGTATAATTATTGGCATAATCACCCCCAAATAACTGAAGTTGACTTTTTTACCTCATTGAGCTCATTGTTGAGTCACATGCTATAAAAGGGACTATTCTCTTCTTCAACATTACTTGGTTGAGCATGCTCATCATTCCTTTAGTTGGCTGCTTTGACTCACAAGTCATTCTTGTCATTCTGAATTCTCTCCTCTTTACCACTGTATATCTGATCCTGAGGGGTCCATTGAGCAAGAATATTAAATAGGGCACAGTGCTGCTAAGATTCTCCTTCACCTTCTTCCAAGGACATTACTTCCTTGGATCCAGCTCATATTTACTTCCTCCTGTGCATATACTAGCTCAACTATAATTTTCCCTGAATATAGAAATTATTACAGGGGCTTCCCTGGTGGTGCAGTGGTTGAGAGTCCGCCTGCCAATGCAGGGGACACGTGCTCGTGCCCCGGTCCGGGAGGATCCCACATGCTACGGAGCAGCTGGGCCCGTGAGCCTTGGCCGATGAGCCTGTGCGTCCGGAGCCTGTGCTTCGCAACAGGAGAGGCCACAACAGTGAGAGGCCCGTGTACCGCAAAACAATACAAAAACAAAAACAAACAAAAGAAAAGAAATTATTACAATTCCCCAGAACCAAACAATTAATAAAGGATCATTTTTTAAATGAATTAATGTACTAACCCTGAATAAGGATCTATACATTTTTTGCATTTGTGAAATTATTTACATGTATTGATGATAATGCATACTGTCCTATGCTAAGTAGTAATTAGGTGAATAGTTCACCACTATCATGCTACTCTATGTACTGCTTCAGACAAAAAAAAAAAAAAAAATTGAGCATGATGCACCACCCCACTATTGGGAATTTCTTGAAGAACCCCATGACTTTCAATAGTCCCGATGTCTGTGTGCCACTTAGTAGAATCTGATGTGATGATGTTCTTGTTTTAGCCACTTTCAAACAGAAAAAAAAAAGACAACTTGTCATAGATCAAGGAAAGGGAAAGAAAAGGAGATGAGGGAGAGGACAATGATAATAAAAATAAAGAGAAGAAAGAAAAAGGAGAAAGGAGAAGCAAAGGAAGAAGAGAAGCTGTAAAATATGAGGAAAAAATTACTGTGGGTTATAGGTGGCATTTTGGTGTATTTTTGAGAGGAATAGTCATTTTAATATATGTTAAACACAGTAAGATTTTCTTTTTCTTTTCCCTTTTTCAGTGCTCATCGACAATGCCTGGAATTATGAATAATGAACATGTGTCAGAGTTTGCAAATTCAACAGCAAATGGTAGGGAATGCAGAAATGGAAACATTTTCTAAGATGAATACAAAAGCCTTGTTAAAAATGAACTATAGTGATGCTTTATGCTGAAAAATCACGTTTCAATATTAGAGCATCTCCATATTTCATTTTGTATAATGAAAAGTGTCAGCAGAATCATACTGAATATTTTCCTTGAGAGGTGGTTGACGCCCCTTCCAAATCTTGGTCCAAACTTCTTCCCGCAGAAACCAGGTTCAACCCCATTCAAACTAATTGCACTCTTTCATGAGATGGTTAGAATTGGCAGGTTATCTCTGGTAAAATGATATAAACAGGGAAAGGTCGTTGTCATAGGCTGTTGAACCAGAGATAGCAGCATGTTCAGTCCAGCCAATGAACAGCTAAGAGCAGCAGGAAACACTCAGACTATGTTAGTAGGTTATGTCTCCCTTCCTCCTAACAAAGTCTGGGTTTCAGGTATCACCAGAACAGAGGTGACATAGTGAAGAAGAGACTGGCCTGGATAGATATGAAAAATGGCCCCAAAGGTAGACATTCATTCCCAATTAAAAGGAAGAGGTATTATGATGATTATGGTACAAATCATAAACAATCAGAGCAGCAGATGTGGCTTGATGCTGAATCATCTGTATCTTGAACAAAAATTTCATAAATCCCTGTCATGGAAACAAATGGTTGGCACAGATATTGGGACAAGATCAATGGGATTAGGGAGGATTATAAACTCAAGATGTTGCTACCTTCCCCAATGTGGGTCTAGGGTTCCCAAATCATCTGATTTTTCCTGTTGAATTATAATATCTAACTTTCACGTAAAATTGCAATTTGGAACTGGTTGAAAATCTAAAGAACACTGTAGAGACCAAACAAAACACTTCTGATGATGGTCAGTTTTAAATCGCTGTAATCCTCTATGGAATTTAGCACTTATTTCTATTCAGTCCCATACAGTTCTCTACTTTTTAGTTTATATTATTGTTTCCTTGTCAATTAAATTTTAGGCCAGGCTGTCATCTCATTACTGGTCATAGTTCTCATAGTATCCAATACTGCATCTAATAAATACTGCAGGATTAATTCATTGCATGTGATAGTATATTGAATGAAGAATAAAATGCAAAAAATTTTGACATATTGCAGAAGGGAGTAGAAAATAATAACTTTTCCCTAACATTACTTAGGGATTAAGAAAACATACCAGCAGGAAAAATATCTTTGTACCATTAAAGACAGGAGTACAGCAATTCATTATTTTAGGAAAAAAAATGTAACTTAAAACAAAATCTGCTGGAAGGAACAACATGACCAATAACACTGCTATTATTTTATGGGAGAAACATCTGTAAATGATTCACCAGCTAACTGGAAATTGGAGAAAAGGGAGAGAGGGATAGGGAGGGGAAAAGGAAGGGAGGAATTGAGAGAGAGAGAGAAAAGGAAGGAAAGGAAAGGAAAGGAAGGGAAAGGAAAGAAAAGAAAAGAAAAGAAAAAAAATGAGAGAAAAGCCAAAAGGAACATTGAGGCAGAGATTAAAAAGTAAAAGTTTGAGAATATTCCAATATTTCAATACCTCAGACATAACCTCAAGCTATAATGTTTTCAGAGCCAGTTCAAACTGCCTGGTAAGAGCTGAGGTCTCCTATTTCTTCCAACATCTTGTTCAATAACTTCACACTGGTAGCTTGAAATCAGCTATGGTAGAAATACTAACACCATGGAAATCAGCGGATGATGCAAATAAGAGCTCCTTCCGCCCTTACCCCCATGCCCCTTCCCAGCAGATTGTTAAACATTTACCAACAGATCAGTGTATCATATAGAATTTCCTGACTTCCTTTTGTTCAAAACTAACAGTTGGGAATTTAGGGGTGTTGACAGTCAGCAGACAATGAAGTACCAGCCTGAGCAGCCTCAGCAGCCAACTGTCCCAAATTCTGGGAGAAGCTCAGTACCCTGCCCTCCCCACCACCCCACACCTCACTTGTATTCTTTTGCTGACTCCCTGACCTCACTGATGCCCAACTTTTTTCTGTTTTAGAACAACGTTACTCACCAGCCTCTGGCAGCAATAGCTGGGATAGGACTGGACTGTCTAGACCTATGGTAAGTTGCTGGTCAGTTACTGGACCTATCCCTACCTTCCCAGCCCGATTTATCACTACTTATGTGCCAGGGTGATAAAAGGAGAGACTGACAAGCCTACAATGAAAGAAGTGCCTCTCTTTAGAAACTTCTACCAGCCTATGAAATAAGGTATTTTCATTCAGCTAGGATCAATGTGGATATGGCCCATTAAACAAAACCCCATACAAGAAAAGGGAAATTTGATAACAGGTATTTATTTTAATGAAGAATTCACCATAGAATAACATTAAATAACTAGCTTTCCAAGTGCACTTACATAAAATCTCTTCAAGAGCACTGCCATTATAGAAAGTGAGTTAATATTTAAGCTGAATATACAATGACTCTTTAGGAGAAAGAGTGTTTAACTACTGAGAATAATTGTGGGACTGCTTTAAAATTTAGGAAATCACTGGTTTCTACAGCTCCACTATAATAATTTCTCTGTTCTGTGCTATGGCTGGCCCATCAGAAAAGGTGCAACTGAAATAGAAGATGGGATCTTAAAGGGATAGAAGGAACTGGGAAAATAGACATAATTTCAAATTCTATTCGTTTGTCAACATAAATGGAATACTATTTATATACCAATTGACATAGTCCTTGGACACATTCGGAACAACTCAGTAGCTTATGATTTCTAGAGAATATTGAAATTGGAATTCTATAAATGTATGGCCATTAAAAATATTAAAGTTAGATAACAATGGGGTTATAAGTGCTGTCGAGTTTTCACTTGATCCATTTTGTTTTGCTACTCATGAAATTCAGCTAAGCTTGTTAGCTTTTATATGATTGTTTGAAATTTAACCAAGTACTACTAAACAAATGTATTTTTTTTCTCCAATGCAGGAAAATTAATTCAGTGGGAGGTGGCAAGGAATAAGAGGAAAGAGAAGAAGGAAAAATTTAAAGAGGACTTATTCTATGACAGATTACATTGAGCAATTGCATGTGATTTTTTTCTAATTTTATCCTCCCAGAAAACAAAACAAACAAGCTTCAAGACATTTTAGTACATCTGTTTTATGAAAGTGCAAACAAACTCAGAGAGGTTAACTAGCTTGTCCAAATTCACAGAAATGGTTTTTCAGTGTCAGATGGGATTTGGAGTCTATTTGAGTCAAAAACCTGTTATTTGGGTAGACACTGCTGATGTTCACAAAATAGTGCCTATTTATTTTATAAAATTAGGAAACAATGAGAATATTTAAAAATTTAAAACATGAGTTAATCAATTAACCTCGAGGTGCTCGTGGTTTATGTATAATCATTGCCTTTCAGTCTTTTTTCTATGTATATTTTTCTAGTTTATAACATTCTGTTTTTCTTCCTGTGAAAAGAATATATCTTCATTGCAGAAAACGCAGAAAAGTATAGAGAAAGTAAAAGCCATCTATTATTTGCTATAGTTCCTGGGCCAGACACACACAATGGATCATTAATAAGTACTATATTTTTCTATTTATTGTTTTTCAAGTTAGAATTATACTATATATGCATAGAATTCTGTACCAGTTTAATAGACCCCTTGCAGGACATTTGGTCCTGTCCAAAATTCTCTATTGAGAATTTTGGTCCATGATTCATTAAATATTTAGCTTTGTTAAAGGTGTATTTACATTACTTTTATTGTAGTTCATGATGAAATTTGGATTTCACAATTATTCTTGTTCTTCCCAGTCATGAAGTTCATCAGAATTACTCTTAAGTCAGTGAGTGATTGCTCTCACGTATACATTGGCCTGATTATTGGCTTTATATCTATTATATCTGTCAATAATTTCAGTTATATGAATTGGATTTGTCAGAATTGTCATGAAGCTGGTGGCCATATTTGAGTGTGGCCACCAAGAACCTGGGTGATAGTTGTTCATCTTTGCTGTTCATCATTTAATGCTTAAATAAATCTCTAAATTGAAGGATGATGCACTACTATCAGCTTTTGGAATTTGCTATGCCAGCCTTCCACCATGTTGTTTGTCCTGTGTTAGCCATTCAGTTCTGATGTATAAACATTTCAAGTTTCCAGTGGAAATCTTAGAACTTGTGCTCTTCTGCCCCTGCCAAGCCTTCCATGGACATATACTCTTTCAACATAATCCATTAGGTCATCTAAATGTTCTTCTGCAATTTCCACAATGTACTCAAAAGTTTCACTTACATCTTCCAAAGGTACAAATTGAAATACAGACAACAGGTATGCACAATTATGGGTATTATATTCTGTTGTCAGATACTCGGGTATTAGACACAAAGAAGACGTTTTTCACCACGGTGATTACACAGTTACTTCTGCATTTGACAGGAGTTTTTGCATCACATTGATATTTGCAATCTCAAAATTCATTATGCAATGAAGGGTTAATGTTGAAATTTCTTCCCGTGCAAACAAAAGCACTTTCTCATATGTATATCTGTAAGTGTCTTCTTGCCTTTTTATTGCTAGTGCATAAATCAATGGCATAGTATAACCCAATAGCACACTGTGCACAGTAAATAACTGAGTAAACTCTGTTGGTGCCATCTTGAAGGTACCATGGCTTAGTAATGTTGCACTGGCACTTCATTGTCAAATACAGTCATAACTTGTGTGAAAAAGAACTATTTCCTCATCTTGAGCATTGGAATCATACATAACAAACGGGTCTCCACATCTGGTCACTTCATACTCCTCTGGAATTTCAACTCCATGCAATGAAATTGGGTTTGGGGATTGACGTTTGTTTTGAATTCTATTTACTTGCTTCTTTGATGAGTTTCTTTCTGGTAGTATTAACAGGACCTGTTCATCATGAATATCATGGATAGGTCTTCATAGTACCTGTGATGGTGTTGCATTTGGTTCTTCTTCTGTGTGTTGTTTTCATCTTTTCAGGGTGTTCCTTACTTCCCTTCAACATTAATGTTATCGTGATGTTTTCCTGCCTCATCTTGAATGATTGTAATGTTATCCAAATCCTGACCGGTAGTACATGGGACATTGAAGATTCTCCTTTTTTTACAACTTCAGTATCTTTATTCACTATCTCTGTTAAGTAATGGAAATTGTAACAAAAACCATTATAATGTAACTTTGGCTTTTCTTTCTGTGAGTATACTATTTCTGCCATGTTCTGCTGAGAATTTTCAAATAAAGGTGTCATATTTCTAAGCAAGAGAAGAAGGGTTATTTCTTTTCTTTTGCAGGCATCTGACCTAGTTTACTAGTGGGTGAACACTTACTAATATCTTATGGATTCTACACCCTGTTCAATCAGCCAGTACGTAGGCACCAGCTGAGGGCTTGGTGGTCCACATTACTTGACAGTTAAGTGTGGGAGTCAAACCAACTCAAACCTCACCAAATAGCAGCAGGCACTTCTTGCAATATTGCAATCATACCTCTATAGGACATCAATTCAAGGGAAACATTGCCTATCAACCCTGGGCAATGGGATAGTTGTAGGGGGGTTAATTAGATGCCCAGTATCCCACTTCTGGCAGCTATGACAGCTGACCACGATGGTAGGAGATCCACACCCCTTCTCATTTCTCCCAAACAAGGGAGTCACTTTATAAAGTGTTACCTCAAAGTATTTTCCATCTGTTTTACACAGAGGCTTGACCAAGCTCCTCTTTTCAAATTCTACCCTTACTGAACAACCCAGCCACATCCAACAAAATGCCCAGTAAAATATTAGCACACCATGCATCACAAGGTCCCATCCTGGACATATCCTCTGTGCATTTCTCTAACTGTGGGACTCTTTCTTGGTAAGCATAGTTAATATAAATCCTCCTCTTCTACAAGATTTGAACCCTGACACATCTACCTACCCCATGTGCCATTACCAGCTAGGCTAATGAGGCAAGAAGGGTTGTTACTGGCAATATAGACATAACACAATTATTGGACCAATAAAACATGATTTTTTTAATGTATTAATTCTGTAAACCAAAAGTATAAATAAATGTTATAGGCTATTTGAACCCAGGGATGTTTTCTAAGTGTGGAAGTTTTAACAGGACAAAATATCAAAGATCATTTGGCATGGACCAAATATGCTCGTGGATTTTTGACAGGACCAAATTTCAAGGACATTTTGGTACGGATCAAATGTCTCAGTGGACATTTGGACAAGATCACATGTCCATTAATCAACAGATCATGAGTATGCTTTGTAAAGACTTCATGATTTTCCATGGTTTGAATTTACCCTAATTTATGGAAACATTCCCTTTCTATTAGAAAGTTAGGTCATTTTCAGTTGTTCATTACTTTAAATAATGCTGCAATGAATATGCTGAGTCATAGCTCTTCAGTTCCATCTCAAATCATTTTCGTAGGGTAAATTTCTACAAGTGAATCATTAGGTTAAAGCAGCTGAGAATTTTTTTTAAGTCCTTGATACATATGGGCCACATGGCTTTCCAAAGTGATTGTACCAATTACAATCCCACCTGCAAAGCCTTGGAGTGATTTTAGCTATAATAAGGTTTTTATATTGATCAAAATTTTTTCCCTCTTGTTATTATTTCTAAGGACTCTGCTCTTGTTTTCTTAGCACTTCTGCTAAGAGTAAGCCCTTCTGCTTACTTGTTTAATGTAAGCCTCTCTTATTAACTGTAACCCTGGTGAAAATAGGAAATGAGTCTATTTTTTTCACCATTAAACAAGTATTTGACATAGGGTCTAACAGAGATAACAGTATCTATGTTTCCTGAATAAAAGGAGAAATTTGTTCAGTAGAGGATTATTTTTCTGAGTATATAAGCACCAGAATCAACTAAACAAGATAATAACTCTGAAAGAATTTTTTAAAATAATCAAGTTTTTAAAAAAATTATCATAATAGTAAAAGACGGATTTGCTCTGGAATTCAGCATGTGGTCTGGTCTCAGGCTCTGGAAAAGTAGACAGTAATGTCACAGCAGCCCAACCCATGTGTGATGCACAAGGTATTGCAGATTGCAGTGAGCTCCCACTGTGCTCTCATGGTAGGAAGTGAGGAGAGGGAGGGGGAATGGGGGGGTGTTCTCATTATTTGCACAAGAGTTGTGATGTTTCCATTAGGTATTTATAAGTATAACCCAAACAAAGCAAAGACCGCACGCTTAGGAGCCAGGCTCCTCTGTGTCACTTGGAAGGAAACAACACTTACAAAATCATTAAAGAATAATAATGATTTTTGCAACAAAAGCAAAACTTAGACAAAATTTGTGGGATGGTCCCATATGTAACTATATTACTTTCTCCCACCTTTGTGTGTGTGTGTGTTTATTCAAAGGACGAGCTTTTCTCTTGCCCTTGGGTAAAAGCCTTGACTGCTCCATGAATTTCCTAGTCTTTTATGATATTGTTGATAGTCACTTAAACTGAACGTTGCTAATAAGTTCTATGGTCACTTTAAATTGCCAAATACAGGCTTGATTCAGAAATCAGAATGCCCAGTCCAATATATAACACAGCACACACTTCAATTTTCCTGGCTTCAGCTAGGAACTTGTATAAGGCTTCTTCAAGGACTTTCTTCAAGGACTTCCTTCAAGGAAGGGAATGTGGCCTGTTTTTTTTCTCTCTCTCCCCAAAAACCCCCCTCTCCAACTAGTCAGGTCTTGTTATTAATCTCTAGGGGATGGGGCATGAGCACAGAGGAGGAGAAGCCAATACAGATATTTTTTACTTGTGTTATTATGGTCATATAGCTCTGGGTTTTCTGGATCCTGGTGGATGTGTGAAGCAGTCTATTTCTCCTGCAGCCGCTATGAGGTTCTCTCAGAGCCTGCTCTGATTGGCCCCTCCAAGTGAACTCTGTGAATACAGGCAAAGTCCTGTATTGCTCCAGCTGCCTGATGCTTCCCTACACAAGGACTCTCTCCAGGTTCCATTAACCCTCCAGGCAGCTTTCTTGAGCCAGAATTAAATGGCTCCACCTTACTCCACCCATGACATACATCTGTTTTCTGAAAAACACTTATAAATCCTTTGCTCCCACAAGTGGGCCACAGTGCAGGAGCTCCACTCCTTTGCTTCCCCCAATGCAGCACAGACACCTGCTTCCCTCCTCTGACCCTGCAGGAGGTGGCATCTGTCCTTGTACTTGGTAAGCCTGTGGAAGTCTTCACCCTCTGGTTGAAGGAAGGAGACAGGCAGACCCTACTTCTCTACCTACTTCACTCCCTCTGGAACCCATATTTCCTTCACTTCTCTTTGGGGGTAAAAATAATGATGTAGATCTCTTCATTAGGTACAATGAAGAGCCCAACATTGCCAGGTACCTAAAGGTCACCAAAAGTATATAACATTTTTTAGCTGAAAGGCGTGGGGGGTAAGAAAATGTTAAGGAAGATGGATAAAGACTGGCGGGGTGGCTAGAGCTGAGGAAGTGTGAGTGTCTGGTATCAAATGCTACACAGAAGTTAAATAGTTTGAGGATTGAAAGAAGGTCATTTGAAGGAAAAATTAGGAAAACAGCATTGTCCTTTGAGAGAACTATTTTGGCAAAGCGGTAGGGGCCAAAGTGAAAATTAATATATGCATTTCTTTATTACTCTCCCCAAGTTCATACCTGATACAAATTTAAGCACAATTGAAAGCAAACACAGGTGTCTGAAATGGCTTTATTCAGTATGCTTCAAGCCTTTTTTTTTTTCTTTTTTTTTCCCCTAAAGGTGCATCCTTAGGATGTAAACCTGGCTTTCTTTTTCCATGCCCATCCATTCATTGGACCATTTATTAGTTCATTCATATGTCCAGGCCTCTAGTAAGTCTCCAGCATAAGCCTTTCCCCTGCCTTTACATGCCTGGCCAAAATGAAGCTGTAAACACACAGTGTGAGAGCCCTCTTCCTATTGCGTGTGCCTCTGTGTCTGCTGTGACCGCCTCAGAATAAAATTATCCCTTTACCATTCAAGCTCTTTTTATGTGCTCTATTATGTTCATTTTCTTTCCATCTGCATATTTCTTATCTTGTGAAATAGAGGTAAGACCTATACACTTGAGGGATGGACTGTGTCTTATGCAAAGTCTCCACACAAAGCTGTCTGCCTTAATTTTAAACATTCCATTTTTTTCCCCTTTCCTACAGGGCAAAGCCTAAAGCTCTGAGCATACCCTACAACTCCATTATGTTATAACTAGTTGTAACATAATTGGAGTTTTATGCATCAAAGCTTTGTACATGCACCGATGGAAAGCAAACTCCTGGAATTCCCTTAGTAACCATGATTTAGGCTTAGTTGCTCGATACAGAAATATTAAGTGTTAATTGTGTGCCAGACACCAGACACAAGAACTGTCTTTAAGGAGCTTGCATCATGCTGCTTGTATTAGTTTGCTGTTGCTACTCTAACAAATTAGCACAAACTCAGTGGCTTTAAAACAACACAAAGTTATTTTCTTAGAGTTCTGGATCAGAAGTCTGAAATGGTTCTCCCCAGGCTCAAAACAAGGTGTTGGCAGAGCTCCATTCCTTCTGGAGGTTCTAGGGGAGAATCTGTTCCCTTGCCTTTTCCAGATTCTAGGGGCTGCCTGTGCTCCCCAGCTCATGGCCCCCTTCCATCCTCAAAGCCAGCAATGGTGCATTCAGACTATATATCACATGACTCCAACCTTGTTTCCACCATCACATTTTATCTGACTCCATCTTTTCTGCCTTCTTTCTCTACTTTTAAAGGTCCTTGTGATTGCCTTGGGCCCACTTAGATAATCCAGGATAATTTCCTTACTTTAAGATCAGCTGAATATCAACCTTAATTCCATCTGCAGCCTTAATTCCCCAATGGCATGTATTGTAACACACTCACAGGTTCTAGGACTTGGTATGTGGACATCTTTGGGGAGCCATTATTCTACCTACCATACTGATAGTTTGTCGTACTTGAGTAATGTAAAACGTTTTATGATGTAAGAGAAGTCTGTGTAGAGGGAAGTAGAGCAGGAAGACAGAAAGGATCCTGTGATCATTTCTGGGTGGTAGTGAGTCAGTTATTATTCTAAAATGAGATGTCATTGGAATCAGAGTCCAAAAAATGGTATAATTTCTCACCAGGCTAAAGAGATGAAACGGTGTTAGAGAAAAGTAATTCTCAGCAAAGAGGACAGCAGAAGCAAAAATGCTTATTCATGAAACAGCATGACAAGTTAATGCAAATTGAAATAATTTTAAAAACTGTGCAAGAGTGAAGTGTACCAAGATATAAAATTAAAGAAGAAAGCAGTGGCCATTTCAGGGAAATCCTTGCATAATATATTGAAAAGGTGGAACATTGTCTTGAAAATAACTAGTATTTGAGGGGTTTTTAGCAATAAATTAGTATGATAAGGTTTGTGTGTTTAGAACAATTACTCTAAACAAGAGTAATGTGGGACTGGAGGTAAGGAATTCAGCTGTGTTTCAGTCAGGAAATAATGAGGGCCTGAACTGAGGGAGTTGCAGTGAGGATGGAAAAAATAATTTGATGAAAAAATGATGAGTAAAATTTGTTAGACTTGGTGACTGGATTTATAGAGTGAAAGAGGGGAAGTTTCCAGGGTGACTCACAGGGTTTTGTTTTGAATGACTGGTATGATCCAGTGAAAAGGGATCTTAAGAAGAAGAGCATGTTTAGGGATGAAGATAGAGTTGAGTTCTATTTATTTTAAATACTTGTAGGAAATCCAGTGATGATTTCCAGGAGGCAGTTAGTTGTACTGCTCTAGAAATAAGACATATATGGGCTAGAAGTTTAGATATAAGAGAGATTATTATACAGATGTTAGTTGAGGCAATGAAAATGTTGAGCATAAAGTGAGAGGAAAAGCTGACCAAAGCCAGAATGCTGAGTATCACCAATATTTATAGGATGGGTAGAATAAGGGGATGCAGCTCAGGAAACTAAGAAATACTGGGGAATATGAGGAGAAACTGAGAGAGAGAAAAAGACTGTCGTGGAAGTTAAAGAAAGAAAGACTTTCAAGAAGGGAGTGATCAATAGTGTCAAGTATCAGAGGAAGGTCAAGTAAGGAGATGATTAAAGCCCATTGGACTTGGTGATTAGGAGGACGTTGCTGACCTTTACTAGTACCATTGAAGAGATGGAACAGAAACCTAATCACAGTGAGTTAAAGAATAAACTGGTGGTAAGCAAGTTAAGACTATGCTTTCAGTATTATTAGCTTTGAAGGAAGAGTTGGCAATAATTAAAATCAAAAGAAGTTTGTTTTGTTTTGCAGATAAAGACATAAGGATTTCAAATCTTCACTCCTCCATGAAATTCTTTCCAATTGCTTCAAAACGAATTGAGTGCCTCTTTCTCTGAACTCCCATAAAACAGCACATACCACTGTGAACTTCTCAATAACACAGACAATATCCTGCTCCTTTTTGTACCCTCATGCCTGGTGCATGGAAAGAGGTCAATAAACATTTTTTAAATGAATGAGTAAATGAATGAATGAATGAATGAATGAAAATTTGTTGATTGGTTGATCTAATTTTGGAACACAAATATGATCACATACGTTGGTTGAAAAATAGATTTCAGTGATGTTTTTTGGTCACCAGACACCAAGAAATACAATGCTAGGCAGTATTCAATATATTTCTTTATAAGCAACAAACAATAACTGGCAGAACGTTTTCCACCTTAGGGATTTAATTTTCATTACAACACTATCTTTATTGCTCACACTACACTTTGTAATAAGTAACCTGAAGCTAAAGAGTACTGGAGCGATGATTCTTTGGAGGAAGTTTCACTTTGCTGTACAATTCTTGCTGCCTGGCCCTTACCAGCCTCAGGGAATAAGTGGGAATACTTTCTTCCCATGTTAAGAAGGACTTCCTGGGAACCCCTTGGAGGGCTTGGCATATTCCCCTGAAATTTGAGGTATCTAACTGTCACGTAAGAAAGACTAAAGGGAAAAGGGGTACTTGCTTAGAGACAGAGAGAAGAGGATTAGATGCACTAGAAGCCAAGTGTGCTTCCACCAATGGTTAGCTGAGGGTGTGTGCTTTGTGAGTACAAGATGCAGACCCTTGAGTAGAGAGCTGGCCTAAATCATCTCTGTAGGGGTCCTACTGAAAAGGACTACTGGAGAAGAGCCCTGACAGCACTGTGTGGAGTTGTCCACAAGAGAGAGGCTCAGGGAATGGGGACAGTGGTATTGGGGTGTGTGGCAAATGATGATGAGCCAACTCCCATGTCAATGGAACAGCAGGAGCAATTGGGTTCCAGAGTGAGGTGAGAGTGTATGAAATAAGACAATAGCAGCGGGTAGTGGAGGATTCAAGAGACATTTTAAAAGTAGAATAAGCAGCATTTGATGACCTATCTACTGGGGGATATAAGTGAGGAGATTAAAGGATGACACTCAGGTAACATGTGATGTCATTCAGGCAGACAGGACATCCAGGAAGAGAAGGATTAGGAGGAGAGAAAATGAAAAATAAGCTTATTTTTAGATATGTTTTCATCCTTGATGTTTTAGTCACAAGTCAGGAGCAGTTAATACAATATTTCAACATTGTGCAGCCAGACTTGCTCTTTTATTATTATTATTATGGTAAGAACACTAAATACGAGAGTTATCCTCTTAAGTGCATAATCCAATATTGTTGACTATAGGTACACTGTCATACAGTATATCTCTAGAACGTATTTTTATTGTGTAACTGAAACTTTATACCTATTGAATAACAACTCTCCATTAAAGCCCTAAAATTTTAGTCCAGGAGAACCCTCTTCCTGGTTTGTAAACAGCTGCCTTCTTGCTGTGTCCTCACATGGTAGAGAAAGGAAACTCTGGTGTCTCTTCCTCTTCTTATAAGAGTGTGCCATTCCCATCACGAGTGCTCCATTCTCATGACTTCATCTAAACCTACTTATTCCCAAAGGCCCCACCTCCTAATACCATCATATTGGGGGTTAGAGTTTCAACATACAAATGAGGGGGAGGGCACAAACACTCAGTCCGTACATTCTTCTTCTTCTTCCTTTCTTCCCAGGTTTGACCTATGTCCTAGAAGTTGGGGAGGAATTTAAATATATTCTGGAAATGGGCATGGAGGTCAGGAGAGGACAGCTGATCCCTAGTCATCATTATCTCTCTTCCATGGCTTTCAATACGATATAAGTCATGTCATCACTCCCTCATGTGTGCTTAGGTCCCCAGGACCACCCAGCGTTAATTCTCTTTTCCTGAATGTCAAGGGACCTCTGAGATCTACAGGCAGGCCTGCTCTCAGATTTCTCAAGCTCTTCCTGTGGGTTCAAGAACTCTATCTATGAATAAGTTCTGAGGGTGTAGCATAGAACATGCTCACCACACTTGACGATACTGTATTGTTTGAAAGATGCTAAGAGAGCAGATTTTAAAAGTTATCACCAACACACAAAAAAAGTGTAACTATAGGAGGTGATAGATGTGTTAACTAACCTTATTGTGGTAATCATTTCAAAATACATACATATATCAAATCATTGAGTCATATACTCTAAACTTACCCAATGTTATATGTCAATTACATCATAATAAAGCTGGAAAAGAAAATAACTCTATCTATACTGTTTTCCTCACACCATACTGTAGTGGATAACTTTGTAGGGGAATAAAATTTTCCCTTGACCCTCTTAGGGTCCTTAGCTGGGTTAGAAAATTAGACTGACAAAGACTAAAGAGATAGAAGATTAACAGGAGAAAATCATGCAAACGTACTTAATATTAGTTTTACAAGACACAGGAACCTTCATAAAGAAATGAAGACTTGAAAAACAGTTTAAACCTAAGGGTTTTTTTTGCTAAGTTTGGTGAGGTGTGGAAAGTCACGGGAAAATGTGATGGGACGAAAGTGAGCTAAGTGCGGTAAACTTGGCAAGTCCTGTACTTTCAGATTCCCCTCTCTGTTCCTTCTTCAGAGATAAGGATGCTCCTTTCCTCTGAATATAGGGCAGGCACCTCTCACATGATTGTTTTATAACTCATAGGAAGGTCAGAAAATTCTTCCTGCACATGCTATTTCTCAAATCCTTCAGCTTGAAATATTCAGTATGCCAAGGTGCCATATTTGGGGGTAGTGTGTTTTGAATCCCATCACCTTGTAAGGCTATCTTCATGCCCATCTCTTAGGTGCTTCTCAGCCTTTGTTGCTCTTCTGCTCTAGCAATACACTGGCCTCAGACTTCTACATCAGATACACAGACTACGCTCAGGAAAGGGAAGTACAGTTTTCTTCGCTCTGAGATTCCCCTCACACGGACCTGGGTTTATATTTTCTACCTACCCAAGCCCAAGGATTCTATGCTAATAGAGGACACTATGCAAAACCCACATGATCATCAACTGCCTTTTTGCTCTACTCTTCCTCCTCCATGTGAGACAAAAACTCTTTGACCTGCTCTAGGAAGAGTGTATAGCCCCTTTCCTTGAAGGAGTTGGGGCAGGAGACTAATCAGAAGTCTATACTTACTATTATGCCAAACACTGACTCTTAATATTGAAAAACCCTTTTCATTGAGGAATCGCGTCTACCACAACATTGACACTACACTATTTGGAGAAGCCCAGAGGCTCACATTTTGACTCTTTGTTCTCTCCATATTGTCCCTACCTGAGAAGGATAATAGAATGGCCATACCTCTGCCTAAATGGGGAGAAAGCAAATGTTAGGGAAGAGCCTTTAGTTAAAATCTCAGGATTTTGTCTGAGACATGTCATAAGAGCACCTAGGAGCCCTCTCGGTGTTGTGGCCGCAGCAAACATGACTCAAGCTTTGATCTCACTCTTAAAAGGTTTTCCACACTTAGAAAGTGTTTCCATTTCCACACCATGTTTCCTAACTCCCACCCAGTTAAGTGAGATCCACTGCCTTATTAGAGTTTTCAGAATGTCAGTAATTAAGTAACCAGGACCGCAGTGCCTCTGAGCCAGAATTAGAGACTAAATCACCCAGGTCATTGGTTTTAGGGATGTCAGGGTGAGCACCTTTCCCCATCACGTCCTTTCCTGCCATCCCATCCTTGAGAAAATATTTTAAACATTATTTTTAATTGAATTAAGAAAATGTTTATACCATTTCCTTTTATAAAGCAACAGTAGGCCTCACAGCGGGATGTTGATGTTGTTGAGTCTCTACTTAGAGGATATTATAGAAAGATTGAGCCCCCTCCCTGTCTGTCTCTCTCCCTCCCTCTTCCCCCCATTGAATTGTCAGGAAAATTCTCTTTGCCTCTCTCCAAAGGCACCTCAACAGCTGTGAACTCCTGACCTAATTGTTCTAATGGCATTCCCAAGCTCCCCGGCTCAAGGCCAGAGAAATCACAGCCCTTTGGACCTCTAGCCAGTAATTCATGATACTTAGTCAAACTCCTTCCCCCACCCCTTCAGGCCCCCTCCCGCTTCCCTCCCACTCCCTCCTCCTGTCCTCTTGCTCTCACACTCTGCTCCCTCCTCACACCAGTCTGAAGCAGCTTGATCACCTGCCAACTGGTATTGATTTTTGCTTCCCAATCTCCAGGCTGTATGGAAGGAAAAGATTAAAAACAGTTTGTCAGTTTGAAGTTGAATAAGAATTCGGCACAAGGGACGTCTTAGAAATGTGAGGAAGTGGCAGGAGAGGTTGAGAGTGTGGGCAGTCAAGGCCGAAGCAAGTCTTAAGGGAGTTTAACCCTTTATCCCAACCAGCCCCAGAATTTCTTGGAGAGGATTGAGCTATAATCTTACACACTCCCTTTTTCCTGTGTCTCATGCACTCAGATCCTCTCATGATTTTCCCTTAGCCCACAATATCAGCATAGATTTGACTGGGACTATCCCAGGTCCTAGGACACCACCCTCGTCAGCTCACCAGATCCCTGATACCTCCTGTGGGGTCAACTGGTCCTCACAAGGAGGTAACATCTGTAGCTTCTCAGTTGTCGGGGTCACTGGTCCTGTACATCTGAGATCTGCCAGGGCACTCTGTTAGTATTCATAGAGCAGAGTCCGCTGCTGTCCTTGTCAAGATAGAGCTGGGAGACCAGAGAAATTTGCCCTTCGAAAAAATGAGTATCGTTGACTCATGAAGGATCTTCTTGGTTTCTTTGTCAGATACAGAGATAACAAATGATTTACAAACATCAGTAGAAAATCTGAAGGGCCAGAGCACAGAGAAACAGCATGTGAAGTCAAATTCAGGGCACTAAAATTTGACTCACTCAATGGCCAGTTTACCAGTCTGCTAAAAGCTCAGGGGCTGAGCTAAAGCAGATTTGCCTTTCTCTCCTGTGTAAGCACAACAGTTAGAACCAGGTCAGACCAACTTGAGGCCAAGGAGGCAGCAAATGGGAGATTTCTGCACAATAATGAAAGCTATGCCAATTATACAAAACATAGCTCACTGACAGAAGAAAATTCCCTCTTCTTTCCTTGTTCATTTCTACAGGATTTGGTATCAATGATTTGTAGTGTATAGAATAATCACACAGAAATCAGTCTTGTTAACATGAAAGTCGGATGAAAGCTATTCTAATGGTTTTGCCCACTTTGTGCTCTTATATTTTGTCACTAATTATCAAGCGTGTCCTACCTTATCCAAGTAGTCTTTATGTATAAAACATAATACCTAGCAGTGCTCTATGTCAGTATCTCATGAAGGCAACAAAAAGATATGTGAAGAATGATTAAAATGATGCTGACTATTAGGAATTCTACTCCATTTATTCAAAATATTTAAGCAAAGTCAATAATAAGCAGGAATCTCTAGTTCTTCCTCATCACTCTTGCTACTAGAGGGAGTCTGGTCCAGATAGCTTTCTGTTTGTCTCACACATTCTTTGTTTCATGCCGTAGGCTTTGCCATGTCAGTTACTTTTTCCAAGATCTTTAATACTTGATCTCAAGTTTATCTTTTGCACATGTTCTAACTGTCATCTCTGAGTCCTGACTTTTTCACTGGGAAACTGAATTTTCACTGCTTGAAATTACAACGTATTATAAAGCTATAATAATGTAAACATTATAATACCAGTGTAAGCTACCTAGTGGAACAAAATTTCAGGGAAAAAAGATGGCATTCTAAAATAGTAATGAAGTATGATTATTTAATTAATTAGTTCTGAGAAAATTAGTTAACTCTTCAGAAAACATAAACTTTCTTTAACACCAAAGCACAATTTAGCTAAACTATCTAGTACAGTATATAAAATAAGACATTATGGAACTATAAGTAATATAATTAGATAATCTTTTCAAAGCATAAAGAAAAAAGAAGGAACAAAAACTTAATATATTTAAACTTCTGCATATGAAAAAAATACCATAAACAAAATAAAAAAGCAAGTGTGAGAGTGTGGAAATATTTTAACTTATATGAGAAAGAAAAAGGTTACTATCCCTATTACATAAAGACTAAGATCCCTAACATAAAAACAGTTCTTAAACAACAAGAAAAGTAAGTATGTAAAAAAAGAATAAAAGACTTGAAGAATGAATATACACATGAATGCATACACATTTCATACACACTTACAACAAAGAACGAAAATCATGAAAATATAGTGACCCTCAGGATAGATCAAAAGTGTACAATTTTTTTAAAGAAAAATGAATAATATTTTATTTATCAAATTGGTAAAGCTTTCTTAAAGAGATAATTCCCATGTAAGAATAGATTTAGGGAAGAAAGTTACTGTATTATTTTAATTGAATTATAAATTATAGTAATACAAATTTTAAGAGTAATTTAAAATTATATAATAAAAGTTTTATATCTCAAACTTCTAAATAATCTCTTACACAACAATTTCATATACAATATAACCTAATAAGCACATGTGAAAAAAAATACAGAATTGTACATTTCAGTTAAAAAAAACACAAAATTTTACAAGCAACTGTAGCATCTAATAACAGTTAATTATATTATGTTGCATTCCATATGTTACCACTATAAATCTTGTTTCAGAAGAATATTTGATGAAATGAAAACAATTGAACAATATATTGACAATATATTGTGGAATTAATTTGGGTTATAAAATAATCCTGCAGTATTAACCCAGTTTTCAAAACATGTATGTGTGTGTATATGAGGCTATAAACAAAAATGCTAACAAGGACTATTGATTGAAGAAGATTTTAAGCTTTTTTTCTATTAGTATCTATATTTTCTGGATAAAAATTATAACCTTCATAATAAGAGAAAAAAATCATATTTTAAAATCCCAATTATTCAATCCAAGTGACTTTGAGAATAACATTTTAGAGTTGTCAGATTTGAGGGGGTGGGAAAACTATGTTTCTAAAAAAATGTAGTTTTATAATGTTTTTTAAACGCTTAAATATTTTTCATTTATTTGGAGATGCAAACATTTTCCCAATGTTGATTTCTGCATGCTACCTTAAAATTCTGCCAGTATTTCTAGGAAGCATGGACTGTGAATTATCAAGCCTGACATCTAGGTATGATTTTAAAGAAACCACTTATGAGGAAGAGTTTCCAAATTATGAAGGATTTCAAACTGCTAGATAATAAGCACATATGCCTTTCCTTTCCTATGTAAGGAAATATAAAACTGTAACTCAATAGATACAAACTTATGTGCAAAGTTTGGTTTTGAGTATGTAGGTTCAAATAAAGTATCTGAGACTTCTTATTTGTGGAATCATGGATTGGCCAAAATCTCTCTGTACATTGGTTTTCTCATCTGACAAATGAATTGATAATAACACCTCACGAGATTGTTGCAATGATCAAGTGTGATTACTCATGTGAAATCACTTTAACAGGTATAATACATCATAGAAAATATTTGTCATAATTGAGAAATATACATATGTTTAATTTTTTCATTGAATATTATTGATTATCTGCTATGCACCAGGAAGTGTTTTAGATCTTTGGGATACATTATTAAATAAAGTCAAACAGTCCCTGTTCTCATTTTCAGTGAGAGAAGACAGGTAAGAAACAAAGGTAAATTTGAATTAGGGTGGTGATAAGTATTGTGAAGAAAAATATAGTTCAATTAATGGGCCAAGAAATGCAGGAAAATCTTACCTAAGAGAAAAAAAAAAAACAGCTGGAAAAAATATAATTTAGAACTATTGATGGAATTGAAGAACCAATAAGATAGTAGGGAATTACCAGAGCAGGAGAGCAGAGACCTAGGGAGTTGAGTGCTATGTAGGTATCACTTTTTTTCTGGGGCTTTAGCCTATTCCAGAGGGGATGCTAAGGACTGAGCTGTGCTTTTAAAAGCCACACAGGGCTATGGGGACACGAATTAGAGTCTGGGACCTAGCAAGCAAGAAGACTTTATCCTGGTAACTACCTCTCCCTCTTTGGGCTGGGATCTGGAATGTGACACCGAAGAGTGAGAATGAATTGATAAAAGACCACTCTTGAGGTGACTGCAGCTCAGATTCTAATAGATTCAATCTCTGAATTTGGACTAAGATGCTGCTGCATTGCTATTACTTCCAAACCCTAACTGAAGTAAATTTAAATCTTCACCAGAAGAATGTAAAAATATCTGATCTCAAATTATCGCTGCCAAAAATTTTTTTTTTTTTTGTCGTGTGTGGGCCTCTCACTGTTGTGGCCTCTCCCACTGCAGAGCACAGGCTCCAGACGCGCAGGCCCAGTGGCCATGGCTCAAGGGCCCAGCCGCTCCGCGGCATGCAGGATCTTCCTGGACCGGGGCATGAACCTGTGCCCCCTGCATCGGCAGGCGGACTCTCAACCACTGTGCCACCAGGGAAGCCCCCTGCCAACAATTTTATAAATAAGATATTCAGCATAAAATCAAAAGTAACAAAACACAACAGGAAATCAGATATACCAAAGAAAAGCCAACAGAAACAACAGATAAGAGAAACAAAACAGCAGGATGTTCCAATACTGGAGTTATCAAATACTGACTTTAAAATAAAATGCTTATTATTTTCACAGAACATGCATAAGATTGAGAATTTCAACAGAGACCTAGAAATTATAAGAAAAGAAAGCAAATGAAAATTCTAGAATTAAAACTTTTATAATAGCCAATTTGGGTTGAGAAAAGGTCAGACATAGCCCAAGAAAAAACTATGTGAAATGGAGGGTAGGTCAAGAGAAAAATAACAATTCTAAACGTGTATATATCTTAGAAAATAGGATAAAGCTATGGAGAGCAAAAAATGAAAGAACCATAAGAAGAACCAAAACTATTTGCTTCATTCTAAGATATCTAACTCAGTAATTAGCAGAAAAAATGAAACACAAATATCAGTAGAATTAAATAGTTAATTTTATACTAGCAAAGGAGATTTTAAAATGTCCATAAGATGTATAAAATATGCAATACTAGAAAACTTGCCTTATTATTTATAGAATAACTGCAAAATAAATACCTTCTGTAGCAAAGAATACTTATAAAAACTAACCACATAGTGATCATTAGGGTAGTCTCCATGAATTTCAGAGATTGAAATCAATACAGAGAATGCTCTTTACGATAGTGAAATAAACTAGAATTTTTTATTAATGGGGAAAAAACTCTCCAAACATCTGGAAATTAAGAAATACATTCCAAAATAAGCTATGGATTAAAGAAAAATCATAATAAAATTATAAAATATTTTTAACCAAATAATATAAATATCAAATCTTTTGAGATGCAATTAAAACAATTTTATAAGAAAATTTTACTTCTATAAGTGTATATATTAGAAAAAAAGAAAGGCTAAAATCAAGAACTTAATATTCACATTAAGAAATTAGAAACTTAACAGCAAAGTTAAACTCAAGGAAAAAAAGGAGATAATACGAATAGAAACAAAGATGTAATACAGAGAATAAACAAACAAAGCCAAACTTTGTTCTTTGAAAAAAATAGTAAAATTGATAAATTCCTACCAAGACTGATCAAGGAAAAAATAGAAAAGGTACAGATAATCAATAATCAAATGTAATTTTTAAATTGTATGAAAAAATATATGCAAATAAATTTGAAATTTAGATGAAATGAAAATGTATATTTTTTAAGTACAATTTACTAAAAATTACATAAGAAGAAAAAAGAAAAAAGATTTGAATAATCTTAAAAGTACTAAAGAAATTCAATCTTTTATGTAAAATTTTTGCCAAAAAAATATATAATCCCAGATGATTTATTTCACTGGTTAATTCCTACAAACATTTGAGCAAGAAATAACATCAATCTTACTCAAACTTCTTCAGAGAATCAAAGAAAGAATATTTCTAAATCCATTTATACAAACAAAATAACTTTGATATCTAATTCTGAAAAGGACTTTATAATAAAGGAAAATTGCAGACCAAATAACATTGAAGTGGATTAAAAACTGTAATAAAAATATTAGCAAAAATAATTCAGTGATGTAGAAAAAGGAAAGTATATAACACAAACTTGGTTTATTTCAGGCAAGTGAGTGAAACATCTGAAAATCATGCAGTGTAATTCACATTAACAAATAAAGAAAATTAATAAGATCATTTTAAAATATGAAAAATAACTTAATAAAATTCAAAATTAATTCATGGTAAAAAGAAAAATCTAGAAATGAAATTCCTTAGTCTAATAAAGCATATCTGCAAAATAACATGCAGCATGCATCATATCTAATTATGAAAATTGGAGCTTCCTCTTTGATAAAAATCTAGTCAAGGATGCCTTTAGGTCCACTTCTGTTAATCATTGTATTGACCAAATTAGTAAAATGAGAAAAATAAATAAAAGTTATAAGGATTGAAAGGAGAGAAACAAAACTTTTATTTGCAGATTATATAAATCTATATGGAGAAAATACAAAGGAAACCACAGGAAAATAATGACAATCAATGTGGTTAGCAAGTTTGCTAGATACTGGGTCAATATATAAAAATTAAGTGCAAAAATTAAATGCATATCAATACACCAGCAAAAAATATTTTTGAAAACTTATGCCATCTGTAATTATATCAAAATATCAAGTCTCTATGAATAATGACATCAAAGTTGTGTAAGATAACTGCAAAAAAACCCCACAAAACTATAAAATGTTATTGAAAGTAGCCAAAGATCTAAGTGAAGGGACAATAAAGCGTGTTCATAACTTGAGACTCATACCATGTTTTAAAGATGGCAAGACTCTCCAAACTGATCTATATCTTTTAAATGACTATAATCAAAATCCCAAAAAGGGGTGTGTGTGTCATGAAAATGTCCAAAATAATTCTCAAACTGATGTGGAAATGACTATAACAAAATATCACCAAAATCCTCTAAAGGAAGAGTTACAAGGTGAGAGGACTCGCTCGACCAGATAACAAGACGTATTACAGATCTACAATAACTAAAATCTGAAAATGAGCATTTAAAATTTATGACAGAGGTAACACTGCAGATCAGCGGAGAGTAGTAAATGCTGTTGTGTCAATTGAAATATCTGTGTTAAAAAAAAGTTGACTTCTATTTATCAAATAAAAAAAACTCAATTTCAGTTAGACTGTAGATCTAAATGTATAAGGTAAATCAGTAATTACTAGAGGATAACACAGAAGGTATTCATGACCTTGTGGTGAA
Organism: Monodon monoceros; assembly: GCF_005190385.1. NCBI lineage: Eukaryota > Metazoa > Chordata > Mammalia > Artiodactyla > Monodontidae > Monodon > Monodon monoceros. Next base: position 62,901,306 of record NW_021703774.1, on the reverse strand, counting down.
GAAAGAGACCTTAGGACATAAAAAGCAAACAAATGCTAAAGGAAGAGACTGATACCCAGAGTATATTAAAATCACAAACTTCTTTTCATCTAAAAGTACCATAAGAGAATGAAAACGTAAGACATGGAATGGGGAAAATGTTTCAACACACATAATGAGAAAGGGATAATATGTAGAATATATAAAGAGCTTCTATAAATTAATTAGAAAATAACAACTGAAAACCAAATATAAACATGGGCAATGTTTAGAGTTGGTATTTCAAAAAAGGGAATATTCAAATGGCTAATAAATATTTAAAACAGTGTTCAATGTAATTAGTAATCAGAAATTAAAATTAAAATCAAAATAAAATGTTACTACACATCTACCAAATTAGTTAAAGATTTTTTTTGTTTGTTTGTTTTTTTAAAGAAGATGTTGGGGGTAGGAGTTTATTAATTAATTTATTTATTTTTGCTGTGTTGGGTCTTCATTTCTGTGCGAGGGCTTTCTCTAGTTGTGGCAAGCAGGGGCGACTCTTCATCGCTGTGCGCGGGCCTCTCACTGTCGCGGCCTTTCTTGTTGCAGAGCACAGGCTGCAGACACGCAGGCTCAGTAGTTGTGGCTCACGGAGCTAGTTGCTCCCCGGCATGTGGGATCTTCCCAGACCAGGGCTCGAACCCGTGTCCCCTGCATTGGCAGGCAGATTCTCAACCACTGCGCCACCAGGGAAGCCCAAATTAGTTAAAGTTTTTTTAACGGACAATATTGATTTTTGGCAGGGATGTGGATTAATGAACAATCTTGTGCCCTGCTGGTGAAAGTGTTAATTGTCACAGTCATTTAAAGAACAAGTTGGAATTATTAACTGAAATTTAACATTTCCATACCGTATGACTCAGAAATTCCACTCCCAGGTATATATCCAACAGAAATCCATGCACATGTGTATGAAAAGTCCTACAAAAATGGTCATGGCAGCATTAATCATAATGCTTTATAACTGGAAACAACTCAAATGTGCATCAACAGTAGAATGAAAAAATAAATAAGCTATAAATAATCACACAATAGAATAAAATGTTGCAATGAAAATGATGGAATTAGAGCTATGCGCAAAAAAATGAATGAATCTCAAAAAACAGTATCGAGCAATAGGAGTCATGTGAGAAAAAAATGTGTAGCGTGATTCCATTTTCTATGAAATTCAAATAGCAGGCAAACTTAACTATTGTTATATTGCACACTCAGGTGGTAGAACTTTAAGAAATACAAAGAAATGGTTACCACAAAAGTCAAAATGGCTGAAATGTTATGAATGAGGAAGATAAATTTAGGAGATGAGATCAGAGTTTTCAGTGCATCAGATCATACAGAGCCTTGTAGGACATTGTGAAGTTTTCATTCTATCCTGAGTCAGATGGAAAACCACTGGAGGGCATTGAGCAAAGGAGTGACATGAATGAAAGTGCATTTTAAGTGGCTCATTCTGGTCTCTGTGTGACAAATAGACTACAGAAATGTAAGAAGAGAGCCTACTTGGGAGGCTCTTGGAACAGCCCAGGTGAGAAATGATGGTTACATGAACCAAGTAGTGGTGGAAACAATGAGAAGTGGTTAAACTCTAGATATAATTCAAAAGTAGAACTAATGGATTGGAGATACAAGTAAGCCAAAGAAAGAAAAGATGTTTTTCTTGGTCTGAAAAACTGGATAGGGTGTTGTCATTTAATGAGATGGGGAAATACATGAAATATGATCATTCTCTTCTAGAGCATAATGTGCTCTAAAGTCATTAAATAGAAGTATTTCTTATGAATAAATAAGAGCCTCTTTTAAGTTACTTTATTAAATATAGTAGAGCCAGTGGCAAGTTGAATGGGCCCCATTCACCAGAGTCTCTAAACAAGGTTCTGAGTGTTCAGAAGGTATGCTTAGTATGCTGTCTCCTTTCTTAGGATCTCTGATGTACAATCCTTCATTTCACAGACTTGAGTGATGAAATTTTCTATTTTTTGAAGTGGAAAAGAAAAAGAGTTAAATGTTAACCAAAGTTTAGACTAAATCACAAAATATATTTTCCCCTACCCACGGAGATGTGTGTTCTTGAATTTTTCTTATACTTTTCTGAAACTCAGATGACTATCCAGGAATCTTAGATTTGGAGATGAATAACTCACTCTGAGGCAATATCCATCTATTGAGTTATCATGCTTGAGTAAAAATGTTCATTGCCTGCAATCTTTAAGAACAAAATGCTAATAAGGACAAGGTTTGAGGTTCTGGTCATAATAAGTGAACTAAGAAACTTAACACATAGGAAAGATTAAACTCATAATTAAAATAGTACTTAAGAGCTTGACTCTGGTGTCAGGCAGCCACGGGATCCAATCCTACTTCTGCCACTTAAAGACAGTCTGACTTTAAGCAAGTTATTTAATGACTTTGTAGCACAACCTCCCCTTCTGAAAAACTGGGTTAAAAATGAGGCCTTTCTTGGAGAAATGCTGTGAATATTAGATAATACGATCTATATACAGAACTTGGCAGAGTACCTAGCATATAATTTGAAATGTTCAGTAAGTGTTAGGCAAATACGTTTGCCAGAAAACAGAGTAAGGATTCAGCTGGCTCAGTTAGGAGCACCTTCCCCCCTAGTAGGTAAGAAACCCCAGTCTTGACTTCATTTCAGCTGAATTTAACTGAAAATGTCTCCACTGCTAGAAATAATGACCTATAGACAATGCTTTGCTTTCATTTTTTTCTCATAGATCAGAACATTTGTTTGAAGTCACATCATTTTGGATAATTAGAAGGAAGAAGGAGGTTGGTCTGGAATAAAGATTATACTCTGTGAACTTGAAAAATCACAATTGTTGCTATTGCTTCAGCTAAGACTGGCACCTTCTTCTCTGAATTAAGTTATTTTCATTTAACCCACAATTGGTTCTCCACCCTTACAACAGGGACTTCCAGTGGTTGATTGAAGCCCTATATAAAAAATGTATCTTACACCTTTGCTCAAAAATTATGTCAGCACCATGCCTGAATGCCGGTTGAATTTAAATGTATGATTTCCTTAAGAACATGTGTTGATGGTTACTTTCCTCATTGGTCTCTCTTCTTGGTTCCAAGAGCCCATAAAATCTTACAACCACACAAACCAAAATTATATGGAAGACATTTAGTTATGTTTGGCACAAACTAGATTGTGTGGAGTTGAACCTTACTTCTTTCTTCAGGAATTTGCTATGCTCTACCCTGCATGTTGGTTCAATCTTCTCTGGTTCGGCTATTGCTTCCCAGGATGCCTTCCGCATTCCTCCTCTTACACACCTTCCTGATGCAGGAGAGACTGTAGGCCTTTCTCACTTGTTAAGGTGAACAGACATGTCGTATTCTCACTTAACAATTCCTGCGACATATCACTGAAGTAAACTTAAGCTCTGGAGTGTAAAGCTTTCTGGCACTTCAGTGATTTTCAAGGCCATTCAAGGAGCTTTGCTAATACAAGGAGGTATTTAACAGACAGCTCTCACTCAAGTCAACGTCTCCAGCTACCCAGGTCCAGAAATCCCTAAAAGAAATACTGCTGTCTATGCTGCAGAGCCATTTCTGCTTTCTTTAACACTGTGACACCAGTCAACTCTGACCCTCTCCATAGCATTGTCCCCAAACATTATTTAACGTGTGTTAGGTTAGGTAGAAATGTCAAATATTTACATGACCCGCTAGGCTATCTGTATGGAAACTAGGACTAATCATGAAACATATTAAAACCTTTCAGTGGCTTCAGAATAAAATAAATGTGTCATAACTTGGAACACAAAACCCTTCCTGAGTAGGTTCTTATTTAATTTATATCCTTAATGCGTCATCTGCCACGCCCTAGACACACAGACACACACGTATACACACACAGGATGCACATGCCTTCTCATTTTACTAGGTCTCTGTCTGAAACTCATACTTGTCCTTGATGTTTCAGTCTAAGCATCACATCTTCTAGGAAACCTTCCTTGATATACATGCTGTCTTGCAAGGGTGGTATATTGCCCTGTGCTCTGCTCCTCAGCATCTTGATAGAGTGGAAATTCCAAGTAGCTTGGTTTTAAACAATCTCTACTTTTTTATGTGCTCTTCAATATCCAAAATGTACTGCTGAGAATTCATGTGTAAACAGAATCTCTATAAACTGACCACTATTTTAAATACATATAAACAGTGTTATGGTGAAGAAACCAAATTACGAATTTTGTTCTTAAGGAAAACCTTTAAAATGGATTTATATCAATTATTATATATGTATATAATTATATGTATAATTATAAATATGTATTATTTATATTATTATACATGTATATTATTATATATGTATTTTTCATATTTTAAAATTTTAGATTAAAACATGCCAAAAATATTTGATATACTTTAAACAGATGTGCTCGGTTGGTTGATTCATTTTATATCATCCATGAGCAGATCCATTCACATCTAAAGCTAATGGATAGGAGGACATCTCACCTTAAAAAAAATGTTAATTCCAGCTACAGTAGCTCTCAAAACCCATAAATCCCAACTTAACCCCTAGTAATGCTGCTAACGTTTAGCACATGGATCCTTTAATAATATTCTTATAGATACGGTATTTGTTTTTATCTTTCTGACTTACTTCACTCTGTATGACAGACTCTAGGGGTAAGATGGGAATAAAGACACAGATCTACTAGAGAATGGATTTGAGGACATGGGGAGGGGGAAGGGTAAGCTGGGACGAAGCAAGAGAGAGGTATGGACATATATACACTACCAAACGTAGAATAGATAGCTAGTGGGAAGCAGCCGCATAGCACAGGGAGATCAGCTCCGTGCTTTGTGACCACCTAGAGGGGTGGGATAAGGAAGGTGGGAGGGAGGGAGATGCTAGAAGGAAGAGATATGGGGATATATGTATATGTATAACTGATTCATTTTGTTATAAAGCAGAAACTAACACACCATTGTAAAGCAATTATACTCCAATAAAGATGTTAAAAAATAATAATAAAATAATATTCTTCTAATAGTTATTAATGTATGAGAAGTATGTCTTTAGGGAATGCATTTACATAATAGAAGAAATAGTGGACTTAGAGAGAAAAGACCTTTGAAATTCAAAATCAAGGGTGGGAAGGGCACCTTCTCACCCTCTGACCAGATCCACTGGGACATCTGAGGAAAGATTTTCCTCTAGGTACCCAGAGTTCTTCCCCATAAAAAAGAATTTGTATCCCAGGGAAAAAGGAAATTAATCTTTTTAAATACCCTGAAAGGGGAGATTTAAAGTCAAAGTTGAATAGCCAGTTTAGGAAAGAAGAAATGTTTCAGCCTACATGGGGGATGGCTTATGGGGAGATGACTTCTAATTAGAAATGTCAGAACTCCCAAAGCCTCCCCACATTCACAGCCACTAAAACCTGAGGTCACCCTACACATTCATAGGCACACATCACCCAATGGGTCTGATTGCTTGAGAGGTGTTGTTATCACCTTTCAGTTTATGTTTTGTGTTTGTGTGGCTAAAAGCTTTCACTAACTCTACCAGAGGTAAATACTTCTCTAAATATACAGTGTCCAATCAAACTCGGACTGTCAATGATTACTGCAGCATGAGGAATCATAGATCCTCAGTGTCTCCTTCTGAATGTTTACCCCTATTTAAAGTTAAATAGTTACACTATTTAACTTAATTTCAGCGTTTTGCAAACCAGTATAACTCTCAGACAATTTTTCCTAATTGCAAACATGTTTATTATGGAGATATTAAATTTGGGTAGATAACAACCTCAGGGCACCTCTTCTATTTAAAAGAAAAAAATCAATGCCTCTAAGTTTCTAAATTCTCTACCTTGCTGAAGATAATCTCTTTCATCCTTTGAGGTTTAATGTAAGTAACAAAAAGTTTACAAAAATGGTAGATGTTTGTTTAGTTTTTCCTTATGGACAGTTGCTAATTAGGTCTTTCATTTTGTGAAGGAGGCTAGGTTCTGGAGATCTATTTCCTTTGCAGTCGAAAAAGGACTCTTCTTGAGATAAAAAATATATAAAACCCCAACCACGTGCAGGGTAAAGATGTAGGTTGTGATATTGTAAAGGGCTCCAGCAGGACTATGTCTGAACACCTCTGGGTAACCCAGTCATGATGAAAGTGCTATAACACTTGATGAGGGTATGCCCTAGAGTAAACCCACCATATGTGAAAATAGTACCATCCACCTAATAAATGTACCTTGCATTTGTACAGTTCACACAATAGTTCCCAGAACTCAGCTCATTTGAGTGAAACAATAACCTTGCAAATTAAGCGAGAAATATATTATCCTCATTTTATCATTGAGGAAATGGAGTCTGAGATGATCACTGCTCACACTCAAAAGTTAGCAAGTGGTGGATCCAGCAGTAGAATCCATTGTCTGCTTCTTGGATTATTCCAGATAATAAGGGACCCAAAAACCAAAATCAAGAAACAGCTAAACAGAATAGATGTTCCCCCCGTAATTGCCCCTACCCTCCCACACTGATTCTCCTATATCAATGGAGGTGAAGACTTCTCTGTTATTTGTCTGATTGTCTGATTTGGTGGGAATCATCCTCTCAACCCTCTGTTGCATCTGACAGAGGGAACACAGGGCTGGTACATGTTTGCTCAGAGGCACTCTCACCCTTCTGCCTCCACCCATAAATCACAGAGCCTTTGAGAAGGCAGCCACCTCTGGGCTGAACACAGCAAGTGTTGAACTGTGAGTAATAATTTACACTGCAGAGTAATTTCAGACTGAAAGTGAAAAAGATTTCTTGACCCTCCTAACGCTGAAAGGGGACGTAAGTCATATAATTTTATGCCAGCAACACATGTATCATATGAAGGGGGAAATATTCTTTCAACGACCTGAATGTTATGTGTTGTCATTAAAATATGTTTAGCCAAGGCTGTGGCTCAGTTTGAAGCCCATTTGAGAGTATGTGTCATACTTGGTCTGAAGCAGGACCTGAAGCCAATTTATAGAGTGTGTATTATGAGAAGTCTTCATGTTAGAGGTATGAAATTTACAGTCAATAGAAAGTAATTTTCTTATTGGAACTTAGCCCAAATATTGCAATGAATACAGTGGGAATGCCACGGGACCTGCAATATACATCAATGACAGATTTTGGCGGGGGGGGGGGGTGGGTGTTAAATTCTCTCTCCAAGCAGAGTCAGGGCAGGCAAGATGCAGAACTGGACAAAAATCATATAAAAGTTGGATAAATTAAGTTCTTCCCAACACCATATCCTATGTAAAATTTCCCCTGAAGTTATCTACAAGCCTTTGTTCATTACAATATTGACAAGTAGATCTCGAAGTATGATCTGTCTTATTTATCATGCCCTTCTGTTTCCATTTCCTACAATTTGGAAAATTTTGCAATCTCATTTATGCCCATGTTTACAGGTATTCTAAGGTTTTTGTCATGTAAGCCTGCTTAGGACCCAGGCATCAACAAAAGTCATCATGACTATTTGAAGAACTTCCATATTTGTAGCTTGGAGAGTTGGAAGAATTTCTCAGAATCTTGGAACTCTATCTCACCATACCCATTTTTTTTTTTATACCTTAAGATCCAGCTCGTAAGAGCCAAAGCTCATGACAATTTGACAATCTAAAACACGCCTGTAGCCATACCGAACCACTGACCAGAGCCTGAATATTCCACACATCTCCATGCTTGGGCTCCATCCAGTCCAGTTGAGTGAGAAACTCCAGATATAGTGGCCCTGGGCATTAATATTTTTTTTCAAAACTCCCCAGATGTTTCTAATGTGCAGACAAAATAAGAACAATTCCCTAACAATAATTCTAACCCAAATTTTAATGTACGTATAAGTCACCTGTGGAGCTTTTTTAAAAGCAGATTTTGATTCAGTAGTCTGAGTGGAATCACAGTCTGAATTTCTAACAAGCTCCTAGGTGGGTCTGATGCTACTGGTCCATGGATCATATTTTATGCATCAAAGTTCCAACCTATTTCTTCAAAACTTAGCTCAAATGAGGTATCTTCCATAAAGATTTTCCTTAGGTTCTCAGGGAGAATTAAGCATTGTAGCCCTTCTGTATTCTCAAACGTCAATTATAGCCTTACAAATGTCATTAATTGATCATTTACTTGCTTGCCTCCCAACACATATACATATGCCCAGTATACCCTGAACTTAGGAGCAAAGGTAGTGACTTACTCATTCTTGTTGTCACTTCCTATCACAGAAGTTAGATAAATGTTTTAAAGGAAGAAAAAGTGAGAGGTAGAGAAGAATTCATGAACTTTCTTGAACCTCTTGATCACTTTAAAGTATCTACCACAAAGTGAAACTACGGTCATAGCTCACTTCCACATTATCATCATGCTGAATCTATTACAGGTTCTGTGTCTTTACTAATTCAAGGGGCCTCTGACAGAATTTGTCAGCTATGGATAAATGTTTCAGTTAGCTACTGCTGAGTAACAATTGTAAAATTCAATAGCTTAAACAAATAAGTGTTTATTATTTCTAAGTTATGGGTCATCTGGTTGGCAATAGGATTTAATAAAGAGATTAACAAGTACGCCTTTCTCTAGTAAGAGAAGAGTACTTCAGTTATGATACTGTCAACATATCAATTACTGGGTTGATAACAAATTTCCTCCTCTATGGTGACTTGGTGTGCCTACTATTATATCTGCATCACATCTTGGGCAATCAGAGTTTTTTAAGAAAACTATAGGACTTTTCCTTTCCAGAATTCAGTTTGCTTTTTTCTTGGAGTACTTTTACATTTTTCAGTGTCATTTAATGAGGTTTATTATCATTTTATCTGTTTAAATGAAAGAAAAATAGATAATTTTAATCAAACTAATCCCAAATAATAATACCCAAATTAAATAATTCAGCTCTCAATCTCTCTGGATAGATAGAGGATAGATAGATAGATAGATAGATAGATAGATAGATAGATAGATAGATAGGTGTTAATTATATGCTATGTATATATTCCTCTTGTAGAAGGGCATTCAGATTTAGTTACTATATATTTTTATATGATCAAGTCTCTGGAAAAGACTCTGTGTTTAAAAATATTTCTTTCTAAGCCTATCAAAGTAGCTAAAATTCTAACCACGGTATCTAAAATTCCTTTGAGTATTACAATGCAAATATTACTTGGGAAGATTAGCGTATGATTTAATTACTATCCACTAGTGGCTTGATTTGAGTTTGTCAATATCATAAGTGTGGATGAACTCTTGAAGGAAAGGAACTTATAACAGGTACCTTTGGATCAGAATGAGTGGGTGTTCCACAACCACTCCCCGAGAAGAAAGGCAAAAATGGAAAACCCCTCTGAGATGTAACTCAAAAGCTCAAAGAAGCTAAAGGGTCACAGCGAGTCTCCTGGGTTGCAGAGGAGTTGGTGGTAGAGCTGAAGAGTACCCAAGGAGGATAAAGGTGGAGAAATTGAGCAAAATGAGAGCTCTGCAGACAAAATCAGTCTCCTGTTATACAGTCCAAGCATTGAACTAACAATTGCCTAGACTTTGTGCATTCCAGGAATGATCCTTTTTCACTGGAAATCTATTAATTTTGCAATTATCAAAAAGCAGGAAAGCACTTTCTGATATTTTTAGCTGGGAGACCTAGAATTTACATTTATTATTCAGGCAAATTTCTCTCTTTTATCCTCCTTCACCTTCTCTTTTTATCTTACTACAGTTGTACACTACCTCTTTCTCTCTTATCTCCTCCCCTTTTCATTCTTTCTGCCCCTTTCTTGCTCCCTCTATTAGTCTCTTATTGTCATAAAAGCAAGGTGATCTCCAGGGGAGAAGAGGAAAAAACAAAAAACAAAAAACGACAGAACAAGTGAAACACAAACAGCTCCCTTAGAAAGGTCACAGGAGTTTTAAGTAGAAATGTCACTGTTATTCTGTCGCAAATATAATAGCCCTAAACTGCTTGCACGAGGGGTGGATTCTACTTTTCTGGAGCAGGAAATGGAGAAATGCTCCTTTTGAGGTTTGGCTGTTAACCCAGAGTTGTGTTTTTAAAATGTCTTAATCCATCTGTTATTCTCCCCACACACAGCTTCACAAACATAGTGTGTCTTTTGGCTTTGCTTCCACACATTTAGACAACCCCAGGATGAGACAGATGTAGGAAGTATCTGGTGTGCTTTGCATTTACCCTTCTCTAGGCTATTAGAGTCTCTGATTGACTCAGACTAACAGTTCTGATTGGCGATGAAGCCTGAAGGCCAGAAGAACATTAAGCATGTAGACTAGATTTCCCCCTCTGCCAGACTTGACATTTTCCAGGCTTGTAATCCATTAGCGTCTCTCTTTCTTTCCGTCTCTCTCATAGCTCACTGGGGATCAAAAAGAGCTGATCAGTAGAAGACAAGAACCTAATAAGATGAAGCAGTGAAAGAGGATAGGTCTTTTTAATCTTTATCTGTAGTATGCACATTAATTCCTTCTACAGCCTCAGCCTGTTTCTTCCTGTAATCTTGGTTGAGAATAGATGGTGGGCAGAAAGAATGATAGTCTTGGGCCTTCTTCTCCATGAATAGCAAAGAGTGATTCTCCCTGACTTGTTGACTGGGAGAGAATGGACAACACTAACCCAAACACTTACAGACATAACCTCTGGTGACTAATCAGGTTCAAAACTTAGGAATCCCAAGTTAAATGCACTGGTCAAACTGTGGTCATTTTGATAATGAATGTGTCTTTTGAGGACAGAGTCATTCAAGTTTTAATACCAGATCTGCCATTTACAAATTGTATGTGTTTGGCCAGCTATTGATCCCTTCCTGCCTTAGTTTCCATATCCATAAAATGGGTATAATACTTCATTAGGATATTAAGTAGATAGTGACTACAAGTGCCTACCACATGGTAAGCACTCAGTAAATGATATTTATTATTACTATTACTATTTTTATACTCATTGCAATATAGGCAAGAGCTAACCAATAAATCCAAAGACATGGTGGATATGAGACAACTTGATATATTTCTCAGTAACCAATGCAGAGAGGAGTGATCCAGGTAAGTGATAAAACTCTGCTCCTAGAGGTGATCCAGGGGCCCAGGTTTCTTCTGCCTATGTTTCTGTCATCTTCTCAGATCTGGTTATTCCCAGTGTGGTCCTGGATCAGCAACATCAGTATCACATGGGACCTTGCTAAAAATGTTAAAGTGCAGGCCCCACCCTGGCCTTCTGAATTGGAATCTATGTTTTAACAAGATCCCTGGGTAAGCAAATTAATATTTGAGAAGCATTGCTTTAGAATATATCTCATCTGCTTGGTTAAAATTGACCTGTCAGCACTGCATTCAAGAAAAGTAGAAAAGAGAAAGGAGCAGAGAGTAAGCAATTTTCTTCTAAGGAGATGACATGGAGCTCACACATATTACTTCCCCTCACAGTGACACACCTACCTGCAAGGGAGTTGGGTGATGTAGCCTCTTGCTGGATGGCCACGGGCCAAGTTAACACTTCATGTAAAGGAAGGAAGGGAGAAGAGAAGAAATAAGTCAAAATTTTTGCCAAAATTTCTATATTTGTTTTGTTGAAATTGTTACTACAATGAAGAATGGAATACTATGGTCATGGGATAGATTTAACTGGTCCACAGTGGGAAAAATAACATAACCTTAGACTTTGTACTGCTGGCTATTCAGACACAAACTTAAAAAAAAGAGGAGAGAAAGGAATTTTCAAACTACAGCCAGTACACTCCCCTTTTTTTACATTTTTTTTATTGAAGTATAGTTGATTTACAATATCATGTAAGTTTTAGGTGTACAGCACAGCGATTCAGAATACATATATATGTGTGTGTGTGTGTATATATATTCTTTTACACATTCTTTTCCCTTACAGATTATTACATAATATTGAGTATAGTTCCCTGTGCTATACAGTAGGTCCTTGTTGGTTATCTCTTTTATACACTGTAGTGTGCAGTACACTCCCTTTTTTAAGTCATAAATAAATAATATTTTAATACCAAAAAAATGCATTTAGTCGGAAGAAGATATTATTTTGAGGAATATGTAATTCACAAGGAAGAGCCAGATGCAATTCAAAACAGTGACATTTCTTGGATCGTGCAAAATTCTTTCTGAAAATACTACATCTGATCACGAGGAAGACATATATATCAGTGGGACCCTAACTGAGACCCAGAGAATGAAAGGTAAAGCGGCCCGAGAAGTCGCAAGGAGGGCTGTAAAATGAGCAATTAATACCAACTGCCCATCTGAACAGTGAAACATAACAAAAGTTGACTTCTTGCTTATGTCAAGCTCCATATGAGTCAAGCAGTCTTATGTCATCTTGTAGCAATGCCATCTAGAACAGACACCCTCTAAAGATGATGAAGCAACGAAAGAGAAGGATGAAGGAAGCATATCAGTACTTGATTGCTTTGGCCTGAATTATTTGTTGGTGACTGTCTGCCACAAAGATACATAAATTTAGGAGCATACAAAGGAGAAAGTAGGATTAAATAGAGTAGTTGTCCCTTATATTGCACTTCAAATAAGTTGCCTCGATCCATTTTTTCCTTTTACACCTAAATGCCCCTGAACATAAGATTCTTATCAAGTTTGTGGTCATCTAGAAGTAAGTGAACTCAGCAAGCATTTCTTTTGCTAGCTAGGATTGCACCTTCACTTCCAAATCAGAGAATAACTAGTTTAAAATCCCAAAAAGTATTCAGAGATTTAATCTGAAGTACATTGGTTTATTTCTTAATAAGTTTTGGAAAATTGATTTTATTTTCCCGACATCTCTATGAGGTTGCTTTATATAGAGGCAGCCCATTTTAGAGGGAAGAACCCAGGCTAGGAGTGCAGACCCAGAACCTTTTCTCATCAGCTGAGGGTGGTTGGCGGCTCTTCTGTGAGCCTGTTCTCTTACCTATTTAATGAGACAGAAGAATAGACAATCCATAAGATCTCTTTTAACACTTAAATTTCACTAATTAGCACTAATGGAAGGCAGATGGAAATATCACCTTCTGGGTAATCTCAAGCTCAATTTATATATCAGTAATATTCAAATTACAGATATTTTTTCTGCCTTATATTAGAACATCTATACAGACCCAGGGAAGGAAAATCAACTGGATAAGACCAGTGACCCACAGTCCTGATAGTCATGCATCATACAGTTATGAATTACTGCTTAATATTTTTTAAAAAGGATTAATTTTAGATTAAATACCCACAAACTGGATTTGGACAACCAATGATTACAAGTCAAAATCATTGCTAGTATCATTGAACAGGCAACAGTCAGCCTATCACAAAGCTGTGTTCATACTCTAAAATAGACATTTTCCTGAAAATCAGGTTTAAAGAGAATTTAAGTAAATGAAATTTGATTTTTCACATTGATTCCATTTAGGTGAAGAACCAGAATGGATAGTATTTTTTTATTCACATATTAGATAGAACTAACTTCCCTCTTAGTACTTGTTCAGATATTTCTCTCAATAAATACATGTCCCCAAAACTATTTTAGGCGCTAAAATATTTTGGTTTAATCTCTACATTTGCTAGAAGACAAAGGAAGTGAGTCCTGATCTTAGGTACTTTCTATTTCTTGATTCGTATTACTATCTGTGTTTTTATTGTTGTTTTTGTCTTTCTGTTCTTTTTTCTTTTTCTTTTTTCCCTATCTTTCATCATTCTCTTCCTAACTTTATAGCACTGCCCTCTAAGGATTCCCATAGCATATAATATTCATATGTATTTTTTGTTCGCCAGTAAACTCTCTTAGCCTTACCTTAAAATATCTTAAAATAACATGCTCATCTTAGCAATCACTGACACCCTCCCCAGCTTTTGTAGCCAAGGTCTGAACCTATTCAAACCTCAAGACTGAGCCCTATACAAATAGTCTAGATATCGGGAAAAAGATGTCCCTAAGAGGATACTTGGAAAAGCCGTCTAGCAATGACACTTTATTTCTATGTCATTCTAAATTTTTCTTTTCAGAACAAGTTCTCATACTTCATTTCACCTTCACAGTAACTTTGAGAGATTGGCAGGTGTGTTTAACCCCTTTTGGAAAAAAAGTAAGGAACCTGAGGTTAGGGGGGATGAGGTGAATGTCCTGGTGTCATAGAGTTAGTTGATTTGAAAAGATAGTGGGAACATCTAGTCCAGTGGTTGGTGTCAGTAGAAAGTCAGTAAGCATTAGCTGAGTGTTCAGGGCTGCCTTAACACCCTACATCATGTCCCCATTTAGACCTTATGTGTGTGTTGTGTGTGTGTGTTTACATGAGTGATATTTGCAACTTTATGGTGGTCTAGAAAAAAAATACATTTCCCCCACATCCAGCTCCAGAATTAAAGTAACTCCTTTGATTTCCTACCTTTAATTACTGAATTTTTGTATCATCTCAACACTTGCAGTGGTATTGACAGCTAATGCTGGGTTTGCATTCCTGGTTGCCATCGGAGACAAGCCACTCTGTCTGGAGGATGCCTCTCATAACGTTATTTTCTACTCCACCTCATAAAGCGTGTTCTGTATAAATATATTTTAATTAATTAATAAATAGGATGTAATGAATTCTGGCAGGGTGACATTTGAGCACAAGGCGAGGGGTTTAAACAGATACTGACATGTGTTAGCCAGGAAAACACCCCACACATTCATACACACACACACACACACACACACACACACACACATGCATTCACACTCACAAAAGGTCTTTTTATTCATTGGAGATATATGTAATAAGGAGTTCCAGAAGGTTAATTTGACCTGTGAGGGGAACTGAGCAAGAGATACAGAGGTATAAGAGAGGCAAATGTTCCAAAATAGTTGGCTAGTCATTAATAGTGATACCTTTATGTTTCAGAACTAAAAACACTGGACAACGCTAGAACTGATTCTTTCTAATAAGCTTAAAATGGTTCGTGAATAAATCTCTTACTGTTTCTTACCGTAATGTTCTCTAGTAAATCCCATCTTGGTATGCGGTGAAGTGAATACGGGGACTTACATAGCACACAAGTGTATCCAATAAATTTTAGTTGTATCATCATTTAAATCAGCACTTCCTAAAACACAGCTATCTTGATTTTGAAGATTTTGAATGTCCCCACTGCATCAATCCTTGTCCTCAGAATACATATGTATGGAATATTTTAGACACATAATTGCAAAATCAACTCAATATTGGTAATCCATTCGGAATAAAACTTAGAGAAGAAAGCTACTTTTGTTACTGGAGAACTTTCCTTTTTACTTCCCTATGCCTTTAAAAGCTTACTTTTCATAACAGAAACCCTTTCATATTTTAAAATACATTTCAAGCATTCTTCTATTTTAGCTTGTAACAATATACATTGTAATTACCCTTCCTTCTTTCCCCAGCTATACTCTGAGCTGCTCTATGGAAGAGATTGCATCTTATTCATTTTGTATATTTACTGTCTGAAAACAGAATATGTTTCTCAAATGAATGAACCCTCAATTGTATTCTTCAGGTTGGTATAATTATTTACATTTTTGCAATCTATTTCCTATCACTATTTAACACACCTTTAAAAAATATTGTCAACCTTAAGCAAAATTCACAAATGAGTGAGGTGTCTTGAGTTCCTTCCATCTGCCTTTCTATTCCTCCTCAATGTCCTGCTATCTAACCTTGCTCTCCCATCACCTAATTGCCAAATGCATTGATGATGCTGCCCTTTAGCTATAAAAAATGCTTCTCAGGGCTCCATGTTGTGTCAGCTCCTGACCACTAACATCACCAGTGCCAGAAGCAACCCAGGGGTGTGAGTGAAAAAAAGTCACTTCCTCTCTGAAGCTCAGTTCTCTCATCTATAAAACGTAAAAGTAAAAATATCTGCTCCTGTTGTCAGGGCTAATATTCTTCTGAGTTGGACCAAACAAACAAATCCCTTAGGCATCCTAGAAGAAACTTTGGGCCACCAATCTTACCATGATCTTGTTTTAGCTTTTTGCATATTGAAAATGATACACTGGAAAAAGCTTATTGATACCAGTATTATTTTTTATTATTTATTTATTTATTTATTTATGGCTGCGTTGGGTCTTCACTGCTGCACGTGGGCTTTCTCTAGTTGTGGCAAGCGGGGGCTACTGTTCATTCACTGCGCCGGCTTCTCATTGCAGTGGCTTCTCTTGTCGCAGAGCACAGGCTGTAGACTCATGGGCTTCCGTAGTTGTGGCTCGCAGGCTCTAGAGTGCAGGCTCAGTAGTTGTGACGCATGAGCTTAGTTGCTCCGCGGCATGTGGGATATTCCCCGACCAGGGATCAAACCCGCGTCCCCTGCATTGGCAGGAGGATTCTTAACCACTGCGCCATGAGGGAAGTCCAATTCTAGTATTAATGATCTTCTGCAGCCAACTTTACTCCCATGGAATTTATAGGCTTCAACCTGCTATCTTTTCCACAGTCTTCATTTCAGACAGATTTGTAAAGTGCTTAAAAGAATGCCCATCCCATAGTAAGCATTATGTAAGTGTCGATTAAGTACCATAAATTATCAAATTCTTGAATACCCTTTATTCAGATATTCATACGAATTAATATTTATGAGAAAAGTTGCCACACCACAATAGGGAGGATTTGGAAAACAGAAAAAGAAGGAAAATCACTTAATACCACCACCATTAGCATTTTGCTAATTACCTTCCAATACTTTTCATAGATGTGATAGAGAGAGAGGGCAAGAATATCATTATCATCACAGTCAAAAAGTTTTGAACACTTACTTTGTGCTTTACAGAGATTACTTCATATAATTCTTCCAATAATTCCCACTGAATCCCTATTGTCAGATTCGAGACTCTGGGTAATGCCACCATGACAATTGTGGCAGAAACAGGCAGTTTTCTAACAAAAATTTGTGTTTGCTTTCCTTAATGTAACAGTATTGTTGCAAAGCAGCCTTCCATCCAGGAAGGCTATATTTCCCACCTAGAAGTGTCCAGGCAGGGCCATGTGAGCTGGTGCTTACCAATAGGATTGTTTTGTTTTGTTTTGTTTTAGTACACATGTTTATTAATATGTACATTAAATGACTGTATATGGGTCAGATTTTGTTTTACCTATTTGAACCTAAAACAAAGTAACTCAAGTTGTACAGAAATATAAAAGCCACTTCATTCAACAACACATTGTGAACTATATTTTCTATACTAGAATACCAATAGGATTTTATTGGGAGTGATTTGCGTCACTTCAGGCCTGAGGTGGTTAAGAGCAGATGTGGCTTCGCATCTTGCTTTCCATTTCTCTTCGCTGCAAGGAAAAGACCCCAAGGTCCTGGAGAAAATGGTAGAGCCACAGAGTAGAAGAAGCATGGGTCCCTGAATCACCTGGAAAGTTCCCCTCCAAACACGAGTGTTGAATTATTTTAGCCTTTCCCAAGTGATAAATAACCTTTGATTATAAACACACTGAAATTTCAGAGTTTATCTGTTACCTTAAATAATACCTTGAAGAATTCACTAATACTACATACCAACTTGCAAGAGGATACCGTTGTAATCATACTGATATCCAAGCTTTCAAATTACTTTTTATATTTTACATCATTTGATGAATATTTCCCCCGCAATGTGACATAATTTCTATCAATGTAAATCCTTGCAAAATAGCAAGGTATTCCACAGTTTTATAATAATATCTTATTGGTAGACTTCTGTAATTCACTTTTGCCAATAACAATGAAATAATGAACTATTTAATACCCTCTTTCATATAATGTTTTCTACATGAGAATCAGGTAATTGCAAAATATCCCTTCAAAATGAGATTACTGTTCCAAAGTATGTAAACATTAATGTATACAAATTCATTTCCAAAATAATTTTACCAGTGTCCTGGCAAATAACATTTCACTAGAGTATGTGTTTTATCATAACGTTCTGGGAATGAATAATCTTTTGAAAAAAATATTTTCAAGTTTAATTGATGAAAGTGATAACTTGCTCTTTTGATTTGATTTACTATCCCTCCTAGTGGCTGTATTTTCTTACCCCTTATATGTTCTACTAGTTACATGAAGAACATATTTAGCAACTGCAATTTCTCTGGAACCTTAACTAGATGAAAATTACGTTGAAAAAACTTGATTTGTGTAGAAGACTCAATCAGCAAAAAGAAATCGCTGATATAGTTATGTGTTTGGAGGACACTATAAAATCTATAAAGTCTTGTTCTGGCATTGCTGAAAAAGATGAGTGGAAATAGTGAAATTGGAAGACGCCCTTTGTATAGAGCTAGTACACCAAAATAAGACTTGGCAATGTCTTTCCAGGTTTTACACAAGAGATTAGCTAGGACTCGACATTTTGAGGAGTTTAACATTGCCATTGCTTAGAATGCTAGCTGACAGAGCCAATAAACCCCGTATCTCTTCAGCTGATTTAAGGGAACTGGCACAGGAAGCTCAGAGCTCCTACAGAACCATTGTTCCCATATTAGGACCCTACAAATACTCTTAGCTGAGATTGTGCTTCTTGCTTTAGACTTGGCTGTAGAGACAGAAAAGTCAGGAAAGAGCTGGTATTTACAAGCTAGTGAAAAAGGCAAGAATAACATAATAGGGAGGCAGGAAAAAAATTCATGCCAGTACCACTAAATTTGATGTTATGTGCTCTCACTGGTGTATAAACATAAAAGAAAACAAAGGAATGAGGAAATTAGATGGTTCAACCCCCAAATATTAGACTTACCTCCTATTGCCTAGATAATTTTAATAAAAGTTTTATTGTGGCCTGATTTATTCCAATAATTGTCATAGTTTCCCCCCTCCTTCAGCTCTATAGACATAATAATAGATATTAAGTCACTTGTTAAAAGTAGGGGTTGGGTACGGGGGAAGCATTTCTACATTCTGTATGTCACAGAAATTCTCCTTACTGACAGTTCCTATTAGGAAACACTACAATGGCGATTTAAATTAACTTAGGTCAACTGGTTGCCTAGCAGTAAGAACTAACCTTAACATCAATCTGAATATAAATCCTCGTTGATAATATTTAAAGCTTGAACAACTGTGTTTTATTAGTTTACTGCAGGGGTCTTCAATGGCCTTTGTGTCTCTTTTGGTAGGATGTACAGAAATTGTTCTGTAGGTCATCAGCTACAATTGTTCTTTCCCAAATGTTAGGTTAAACCTTCTAGAAACCCTAACATATTTTTAATCCAGCATGATTGTTAAGTCAAAGAAGTTCTGATGGTTTAAGTTCAGTTAAATTAAGTCACTCAAAGTGGGCAATGCAAGTCTATGAACCTCTGAAACTGAAAATGGTTAGAATTACGGGGAAGGGCATTCATTTTAAGTAATCACAAATGATTCAAGAATTTTAACCAAAATCAAATTAAACTATTTGATATTATCAATATAATTTAATACAATTAAACTATTAACTATTAATTCAGCCTAATATGTATACTAATTCTACTACCTATCATTTTGAATCATTTGCAAAACAATAAAAGAAGAAAATAACTGAATGATTTGCACTTATTACAAATTTTTCACATAAATATAAATGGCCAGATGACTAATCATGGATTTTCTAGCCCTATGTTGCCCTGAAACAATTAACTTAATGTAAAAACAGATGAGCCCATGCTACAGCCATTCTAACATTAAATGTCATTAGAACCTTATTTATCAGAAAGAAAAACAAATACTCCTAAATCATTCCCCTTAGTAGATTTTGCTTTTGAGATTACAAATACACATATATTAGTTATAATTTTCAAAATATGTGAGATCCTTAATAGCAAGGGCACTATGTTTTTTACTCAGAACTGGAATATAGGGCCTTGTGTGTCTTTGGTTTGTAGTGTGTGTACAGTAGCTACTTGCTGAATTTTTTCAATCTTGCTGATATTTGGGTGCTCATTCTAGTTTCAAATAGAACCATAAACCTTCAGCATTCATAAGGCTGGATTATATTTTGTACTATAACAATTTTACAACAAATTTCAAAACTACATTAAGGTCTCACATAATATATGTAATGAATATATTTTCTTGAATGAAAATATGCACAAAAAATATGCTACATCTCAGAGTTTCAAAGGGCTTTTTGTCATCAATTTATTCCCTGAGCATGTTTTTGTATTTTTTTTAAATTCAAACTCAAGTCAAAATTTGGTATGCTGGAATTAAAGGGGAAAGCCATGTGTGTGAATTCAGTGCGAAGGTACAAAGAAAAACCTGTTCATTCAAATTGGTAAATATTTATTTATTGTAAAAGATAATAAAGTTTTCTTCTGTGGTGGGCTTTAGAAATGATCGAACTTAGACAGTCAGAATGACCTACAAATGAGACTTAGCTCTCTGCTTATTTCAAGTTATCTATCTTCTTGGAAACTCTGTTTCTTCATCTACAAAATTAGTATACTGATCTCTATTTTATATGGCTGTCATGAGAATAAAATTAAACAATACATATAAAACACTAGCATAGTGTTTGTCAAGTAGAAGCATCCCATCTTTTGAACACTATATCTTGAAATGCTCAGGTACAGCTCTGCATGAATGCAGTTAACTACATAAACTCTCAGGTCTCCTCCAAATCTCAGACTTTTGATTGCCTACTAAGAATTAAAGTCCAGCTGAATCTCCACATGCGCACCTGATCATCTATCGATCACATTTATCCCATCAGCTTTGAACTGCCCCATGAGATTTCAGATTGGAAGTAAAAATTCCAGATCTTAAAGTATATTCTTTATGTTAGCTGCTTCTTTTGAATAAATCTAAATACTCTTATAAACAAAAAATAAAACATACATATTATAGCATAAAATTATCATGAAAAGTATAACATAAAACCTTTTTTCAAATTTTAATTTCAAAATAATTCCTCCCTGGGAAAATTCAAGTTATGATGATGCTTCTGACATTATGCCAAGATAATCAGAAACCCATGATTTGGTTGGAACAAAAGGGAAAGTATTATTAGCTACAAGGGATCGGCGCAAAAGATATTCTGCTTCCAGTTCCACAGATGTGGAATTTGGGCAGCAGTTACTGGCAT
The DNA here is from genome assembly GCF_005190385.1 of Monodon monoceros. Taxonomy (NCBI): domain Eukaryota; kingdom Metazoa; phylum Chordata; class Mammalia; order Artiodactyla; family Monodontidae; genus Monodon; species Monodon monoceros. The sequence goes on along the minus strand of NW_021703774.1, from coordinate 62,880,206 downwards.
TCTGTAGGGTGTTGTCAATTGTTTTGATAGTCTGAAAGAATGCTGATCTGTACAGGTGTGTGTATGCCAGATAGAGAAATATTGGCAGCCAGAATACCTCACAGTGGAACAAACCTGTGATCACTTTTTGGTCTGCTATAGACAAACCAAGATAAGACGACCCCTCCCCACTTCTTCATGCCTGTATAACCATCCAAAAAGATCATGCTCGTGTAGGGTATCATTCATGAGACCCAGTGTTCTTCCCTGTTAAACTGCAGGCTACAATTCTCTGCAGCTTTGTGAAGGTCAGGCTGCTGTCATTTTTACGGGACACTAAGTCAGGACAGTTGGGAATGCTAGCTCTGCCAGTCAAGCAATAGTAAGGGTCAGAATGTAGCCGTCATGGGCTTCCCTGGTGGCGCAGTGGTTGCGAATCCGCCTGCCGATGCAGGGGATACGGGTCCGTGCCCAGATCCGGGAAGGTCCCACATGCCGCGGATCGGCTGGACCCGTGAGCCATGGCCGCTGAGCCTGCGCGTCCGGAGCCTGTGCTCCGCAACGGGAGAGGCCACAACAGTGAGAGGCCCGCGTACCGCACACACACACAAAAAAGAATATATACGCCAGCCTATTCCTGCATGCCCTCATCCACGTCACAGTTTGTGACACTAATCTCTAAAGCTAGCCACAACTCACTACAAAGAAATGTTTCCTATGTTTTCTTAGAATCACCCGCGTGATTCTTGCTGGGTAAATTCAAGCTCCAACTGCTATTAGGACCAACGCAGTTGTTCCTAGGTGGGTTTTTCTGACTTGACTTTTTGTTGTTGACCTCTGTGATGGTAGACAGCAATGAGGTGATAGTTTAGGCCCTTGCACAAGATGATGGGGAGGGAACTGAAATTAAGTGGGTGCAGAATCTACCTAATTTCAGTCTTTTCTTCTTTGAGAAGGTTGATATTTCCTGTCTACCCCCTGAGTGGTTAATAATACAGTGGCTGATTTGTCTCCACCCAGAGGGTTATTGTCATCCTTGGTAGAGTTTGACATTTTACACTTTAAGTAAGCACACCCTTAGGCAAGGAGACACCACAAGACAGATTTCCTTATTAGAAGAAGATGTCACCAAAAGAACAAGTCAACAAATATGCCACCACCGAGAAACAACCAGCATACCAAAGGAAAGGAGACAATAAGACAGGAGGAAATGTGAGAGGAGGAAGAGATAAAGCAAAGGGGGAGGAGGGAAAAGTGGACATTAGAGAGAGGAAGGTATGTGTCCCTTGGAGCACAGTGAATAGAAGACAGTAATATCTATTCTCAGCTATTAGAATGCGATTCAGGATACTCAACCACCTTGCCACTATCGAGTATGAAAACAGGGCTTTGTACCTGATTATTAATGCGTGACTGCTCGTGAGCCTCAATCCACTGTGCTGTCATGACCAGTTTTAAAAGAAAAATAATAGATAAAACAGTTTGGGGTTCCAAGTTGTGCAGATTTAATTTGCAGTATATAGGTGATTAACAAAAGACAATGGCACATGGTAAGCTGAAGTCCACAGCACTGATAGCAATCTACAAAGTAAAGCACCTGGGAGATTAGAGGTGGGGTGTTTTGGGAGGTGGGCTCAAGGGCACCAGTGTGAGCTTTACAAGAATGGCTCGTATTGATCTTCTCTGCTAGTCCTTTTACTGATAGGAATCCCTCACATGGCTGTGTTAGATCAGGTCCCCAAATCTCAGTCACATATGAACTGAAATGTGTAATTACACAAATGTTGCTGCTATAGCTTATTTATATATCTAGTGTTTATTGAAGTCCTTGCCCTTACTGAACTTAAAGTCTCGTAGGAAAGACATAAATTAAACAAGATAAATAAATAAAATATATAATATTAGACAGTGATAGGCACTTAAGAGATAAATAAAGCAAAGAATGGATCTAGGAGATGTTGGGGATGATGATAAAAAGACCTAGAGCAAAAAGAGCAAACTATGTGGATTTCTGGTTCAAGAGAACATGAGAGAAGTGAAATTAGAGACAGCGGCTATACAAGATCTTCACAGAGTTTTATCTCAGGGTGGAAAAAATGAATTGGAGTGATATCTAGAAAAATGAGCAAAGAGAATTATCAGTTTCTCTTTGTTTTGCCTTGTTCTGATTTTTTTAGTTTTAATGATGGAGAAATAGCAGCATATTCTTGAATAGGCAAAGTGGGATGAGATCCGATGGACAGATGGAGGGGATAGTCATACAGAAACAGAGGCAGTTCAGGGAAGTGAGAGCTCATAGGCACAGGTGCTAGCAGGGATGTAGATGTGATAGTAATAGGTTACAGAATTTTTTCGCCATGAAATAGGAAACAAAGCCATCAACTGATAGTGAAAAGAGTAAGAAGGTAGTAGAGATTTCAGGAGAGAGGAGAAGGCATGAAATAATTTCTAAAATATCTAAAAATGAATGGATACAAAAAATACAAGTTCTAGATAGCACTAGGGGCCCATTTGAGGTTAAAGATTATGACTTTAAAATGAGATCAGTCAGCATAGTTGTGTGTTTTCCTCCAGCCGTTTCAATTGCAAGTGAGCAAACACAGTATATAATGAGGGTTGAATTACTCAGAGTTGTGTTTTAGCCAAAGAACTACAATAAAAATAAGTGCAAGGGAGCTAAAGGTATATTCAAAGGAGTGATTATAATAATTAACCAGAGAATTTAAGCTGGGTAGGAAGGTAAGTAAGATTACAAGGGTGGGGAGGGAACCTGAGAATGTATTAACATCAATGGATTGTATACCTGAACTGGGTTTAACACTTGTAAGACTTGAAGAATCTGAAGGGGGCAAGAAAGATAGAAACTGGTGGTCAAAGAATAGAATACATCACACTGAAACTGTGGAAGTGTTCAAATTATTGTTAATAACAAGATCTAAGATGTGACCATGGAAGTAAAAGGCTTATGGAGGACAAAGAATAAGATCATTGAAAGAAAGGAGGACACAGAACTGAAAATCCAGGGTTTTAGAAAAGATGTCAATATGTTACACTGAAATCACCAAAATGGATGAAGGATTAGCACTTCAGTGAGTGGCAATGACATAGGAGCAAAAATATTCAAGGAGGGAGTATTTATTCAAAAGAATTAAAACATAGCAAATATTAACGACAGGGCTACGACCTTCATCATGCAGGACACTTGGTGCTAAGTGCGCTTATTGCTACTGGAGTGTGTTTGATTCTTTGCACTCTCAGAAGATAGCACTACGGAATATATGGCTCCAATTTTGAACGTTCTACTGCGGATAAAATGCTCTCGAACAGCACTGCATGATACAGAGAAGCTGTTCATGAAAAGAAGAGTCAATCAAAATGGCAAACTTTATTGATGTCTTATTTTAAGAAATTTTTTGCCACACCCACCCCATCCTTCAGCAATATCATCCTGATTGGTCAGCAGCCATCAACATCAAGGCAAGACCCTCCACCAGCAAAAAGATTCTGACCTGCTGAAGTCTCAGATGATGGTTAGCAGTTTTTAACAATGAAATAGTTTTAGTTAAGATATGTACATTGTTTTTTAGGTATAATGCTATTGTATACTTAATAGACACTACTGTATAGTGTAAACATAACCTCTGTATGTTTGTATGCACTGGGAAACCAAAAAATTCACTCTATTGCAGCGGTCTGGGACTAAATCTGCATTGTCTCCAAGGTATGCCTGTATTTTCTCACAATATACACACTAATTGCAAAGGTGAAAAATGGTGACTTTATGGTGAACAAACATGGCAGCATCACCTTGATTAGTGATCAAGTTTAATATCACCAGGGGAGGAGCAGATCCATATCACAGACATATGAATATGATACACTGCCGTCATTTCTATGGTGTCATGCCCACTTTGCATGGCCTGAGCCCTGTCATGAGGCCTCAGCTGAGAGACATTCTACAGAATGAGATGCCTGTAATTTTTAAGACTTTCATGGTCATAAAAGATCTAGAAAAATTAGGAAACTATTCCAGATTGTAGGACATGGCTATCCTGGATTATACCCTGGATTAGAAGGAAAACAAGACTTTTTATTAGGACAATCTGGTATCAATGCTGATTTCATCTGGAAAGTTGTATTGTGGTTGTGTAAGAAAGTGTCTTTGTTTTAGGCGATTTGTATATTGGAGTACTTAGGCATGATGTAGCATTATGTAACTTGTTCTCATATGGTTAAGATAAATAATAAAAATAATTTGTTTTCAGTGTATTGTCTCTCAACCCCAAATTCATATTTTATTGCCTGCTCTACAAAAGCGGATCTGTGCCTTTTAAGTTTTTTTGCCAGCTGGCAATAAGCTTTATCAGTAAAGGGAGCTGGAGATATTGGAGAGATACTGCAGGAGGAAGGGATTTTGTTTCCTGGGTCTATTGTTCTCAATTGGCAGACTTCTGTAGAGCAGGTGGCTTCTCCAGTGCCTGGCCCCTACAGCGCACAGAACTTCCCTAGCACCCAGCTCTGTGGCCCAGGCAGCTTCTCCAGGGCTCAGTTCCTACAGCTTCTCCAGCAGTGCATGGTGGCCAAAAGCACCCAGTGGCCAATAGCATCCACCTGTAATCACTTCCAGGGATATACCTTCCTGTGAACAGCATTCCCTGGCTTACTAGAGGATAGATTTCCAGCAAGTTCCACCAGCACAGCACCACAACTTCTCTGACATTCATGGGCACTTTACTTCAGCCCTAAGCGTAGTGGCTGCTTCTTATATCTGCTATTCCTATATTGTTTAGAGTTCTCTTTAGTTTTTATTAGCTCATTTCTCACTTCTACAATCTCCAGTTATAGTTAATAATTCTTTATATCAAACTTTCTCTCTTCAAGTTACTATGTAGCTCTCAATCCCAAACAGATCTTGAAGGATAACATATACTTTTGGATATATAGAGAGCAGTGTATATAGATAGAGTGTGGAGATGGCACTGGAGCAAACGTAGTAAAGTTTAAACAACTGAGGAATGTAGAAAGACAATATGAAAGTTCTCTGTACTGTTTTTACAACTTTTAAAAATAATGTCTTAATTTAACTCCTGGTGTTCCGAAATTTAATGATGCTGTGCCTCATTACTATTTGAATGGCTTTTGGTATAAAATTAAAATTAGCATTTTTAATATCTGTTTTAGTCAAATGGGTAACTTTGATACATGAAAATCTACTCTTATTTTCATATCATTTCAGTATTACCTGCTTCTATATTGATTAAAAAAAACAGGTGTTTACCTTCCTTATAAATGGCCAGAATTCCCACTATGCTATGTCAGTCCCAACATCTTTCATGGAATTAGAGGCTGAGCTCTTAAAGGAGACATTTTACTACAGATGGATTGTTTGTGAGGGCAAAGGAGCTCATATACAGGACATTTGGCTGGAACTCCAAATATAAACTTCAAAAAGACTATTCTAGAAAATCCACTTTGATATAATACCTCTAGCCCACTCCACAGTGGGATCGTTATGAACCATTCAGAGTCAGGTCCCCAAAACATCCACCCCCAAAGTCTCTATTCCAATTACTTACATGTTTGTCTTTTCTACTAGGGTGGGGACTTCTTGAGACCAGCTGTTTCTTTCATCACTATGTCTCCAGAGCCTACAATGATGTCGCAGAAATAACAGACACTAAGTAAATGTTTGCTGTTGGGTAAATAATTCCTACAAGAATCCTAAGAAACTTAATGTGGAATTGCCTATAAAGAATCACCTTACCTATCTCACTCTCTCTTTTTTCTTTATTTATTTTATTTTTATTTTTTATTGAAGTATAGTTGATTTACAATATTATACTAGTTTCAGACGTAGAGCATAGTGACTTAGTACTTTACAGATTATACTCTATTAAAAATCATTACAGGATAATGACTATAATTCCCTGTGCTATACATTATATTTCTTTTACACATAGTAGTTTGTATCTCTTAATCCCATAACCCTAATTTACCTTCTCCCTTTCCCTCTCCCCTTTGGTAACCACTAGTTTGTTTTCTATATCTGTGAGTCTGTTTCTGTTTTGCATATACATTCATTTGTATTATTTGTTAGATTCCACATATAAGTGATACCATACAGTATTTGTCTTTGTCTGACTTATTTCACTAAGCATAATATTCTCTAGGTCAATTCACATTGCTGCAAATGGCAGAATTTCGTTCTTTTTACGGCTGAATAATATTCTATTGTGCATATATACCACATCTTCTTTATTCATTCATCTGCTGATAGGCATTTGGGTTGCTTCCATATCTTGGCTATCGTAAATAGTGCTACTATGAACATTAGGGTGCATGTATCTTTTTGAATAAGTGTTTTTTTTTTTTCCAGATATATACCCAGGAGTGGAATTGCTGGATCATATGGTAGTTTATTTTTAGGTTTTTGAGGAAACTTCATACAGTTTTCCATAGGGGTTGCACCAATTTACATTCCCACCATCAGTGTACAAGGGTTCCCTTTTCTCCATATTCTTTCCAACTTTTGTTATTGTAGACTTTTTGATGATGGCCATCTGACAGGTGTGAGGTGATATCTTGTTGTTTTGATTTGCATTTCTTTAATAATTAGCAATGTTGAGCATCTTTTCATGTGCGTTATCCTTCTGTATGTCTTCTTTGGAAAAATGTCTATTCAAGTCTTCCGATATTCCTTGATTGGGTTGCTCAGGCTTTTTCTTTTTATTATTGAGTAGTATGAATTGTTTATATAGTTTGGATTTTAACCCCCTGTTGATCATATAGTTTGCAAATTTTTTCTCCCATTTTGTAAGTTGTCTTTTTGTTTTGTTTATGGTTTCCTTTGCTGTGTAAAAGCTTTTAAGTTTAATTAGGTCCCATTTGTTTATTTTTGCTTTTATTTCATTTGCCTTAGGATTCAGATCTAAAAAATTATTGCTGAAATTTATGTCAAAGAGTGTTTCACCTGTGTTCTCTTGGAGGAGTTTTACATTTAGGTCTTACATTTAAATCTTTAATCCATTTTGAGTTTACTTTTGTATATGGTGTGAGGTCATGCTCTAATCACATTGTGTTGCATTTAGCTATCCAGTTTTCCCAGCACCACTTGTTGAAGAAACTGTCTTTTCTCCATTGTTTAGTCTTGCTTCTTTTGTCATAGATTAATTGACCATAGGTGTATGGGTTTATTTCTGGACTCTCTATTCTGTTCAATTGATCTATGTGTCTGTTTTTGTGCCAAAACTATGCTTTTTTGATTACTATACCTTTGTAGTATAGTCTAAAGTCTAGAAGGGTGATACCTACAGCTTTATTCTTGTTTTTCTCAAAACTTCTTTGGCTATTCTGGGTCTTTTGTGGTTCCATATAAATTTTTGGTTTATTTGTTCTAGTTCTGTGAAAAATGTCATCGGTATTTTGATAGAGATTGCATTAAATCTGCAGATTGCTTTGGGTAGTGTGACCATTTTAACAATATTAATTCTTCCAATCCAAGAGTCCCGGATGTCTTTCCATTTCTTTGAATTATCTTCAATTTCCTTCATCAATGTTTTGCAGTTTTCAGAGTATAGGTCTTTCACCTCCTTGGTTAGATTTACTCCTATATATTTTATTCTTTTTGATGCAACTCACTCTCTTTTAATACTTCCTTAGGACTTCCATGGTGGCACAGTTGTTAAGAATCTGCCTGCCAATGCAGGAGACACGGGTTTGAGCCCTGGTCCAGGAAGATCCCACATGCTGCAGAGCAACCAAGCCCGTGTGCCACAACTACTGAGCCTGTGCTCTAGAGCCCACGAGCCACAACTACTGAGCCTGCATACCACAACTACTGAAGCCTGCACACCTAGAGACCATGCTCTGCAACAAGAGAAGCCACCATAATGAGAAGCCCACACACTGCAACGAAGAGCAGCCCCCACTTAATGCAACTAGAGAAAGCCTACGCACAGCAGCGAAGACCCAACGCAGACATAAATAAATAAATAAATAAATTTCCTTATTGGAAACAAAGTTTGGTTCCTTAGGGACATGATAATATTAATCATTTGAAAATTTAAATTTTTTAGCCATATCCAGATATACTGATTCAATTGTTTCTGTTATTTTTTTCTTGCAGCTGGAGAGTTTTGATCACTCCACACAGCCTACTGAAATGACTACATTGTTGGGGATCTCATTCAGTTGTTTCAAAGAGTAGAAACATAGAGCAGACTGTCTGTTCCATAGAGAGATTTTCATCAGGTAGATATGGCCAGAGAGTATCAAAAGCTGGTAGACATATTCCTACAGGCAGCAGCTCTGTTTTGTGTGGGCCGAATGCCTCTGGCTGTGTCTATTTTCCTTACCTTGCTGACAAAGGTATTTTGCTCCACTTTATGGAGTTTAGGTATCATACACTTAATAGCAGTTAGTGACATCAGTGCTCCTCAGTATAGTAAATCTCTAGTGTGAGATAATCTTAGTTAATGATCAGCATAGAGCAGAGAGAGGTCATTTTTTTTAATGTTGCCATAAAGCCTGCGTTCACTATGATGGAGTTGGAAGGAGGCAATCCCATTAACCTTTGTATTGTATTGATAAAATTATATACCCTCCTGAATATCAAGGGTGGTATGCTGCTGCAAGTCTGTACCTTTTAAACCATTCTCCAGTAAGGTCCTGAACTAGCCCAGAGGCATAAGATTTGGCCTCATGTAACCTGAACTTGATCCCAATCTTGTGCTTTATCTAGGAATGTGACCTTGGGCAAGTCTTAACCTCCTAAAGGCTCAAAGTTTTTATTCATATTTTTTCTCCTTTCCAAATCCAGTATATGTGGGCTTACATGTGTTTTACACATTTTTTTACAATTATCCAGTATGACGTTTATATAAAGAAGAAGAGCATTTTTAAAGCATTTTTAAAATGCTTTAAAAAACATTTCTTCAAAAAAGCATTCCATTATATTATTTTATATAAAGGAAAAAAGCATTTCTATGTGTGAGGAAGTAAATTTTTATGATCCACTATTTCCTACTTATTTCTTTCTTATTCAGTATATGAAGTGAATAAGAAATAGAATATGAAAACGCTTCAAAAATGTGAATTATTATTATCACTTTGCACACAACAAACTGAAGGGCTTTCCCTAAAATTCTTCAAGTCATTGTGCATGGATGTTATAGGGCAAAATGAGAGGTAACGTGGGAGGGATAGAATTGCTCTCTTTGGCGATCTGTAGCCTAATTCAAGATGACGTGGAGTAATGGCAAATAAGTTTTCCCAGGGCAAACGAAGAGATTTAAAGGAAGTGGCAGCTTGGATCCCCCTGCAAGGTACACTGTAGATTGGGCAATGCCATTTTGCTGTCACCTAGGAAACAAGAGGTGGCTGCCCTGTTGACCTATACAAGGGTGCTATGGGTCAGGTAGCATCCCTGGATCATAAGATATGGAAGAGCTTCTCAGTCTGAGTCTTCAGGCCCACCTCCAACCTCAATCTAAGAGAATTTTCACATGGCACAAAGGATATTAAAGCAAAGTTATAGTTCAAAAACTTTAAAGGTTACAATGCCTACAGAAAAAAAAAAAGTGAAAAGGAGAAATGAGGTCAATTAGCAGAAACCCTGCTACTTAAGTGGCATGCCTATAAATTGTTTCAAAGGTGGCCATGCATCTGAAATGCTTTCATGGTATAGGTTAATTCTTCCTCTTAGTAATTAAAGGGAATGGCGACAATAGTGCTGTATCCTAGGTCACATTCCCCACTACCAGAATTCATTAATTCTCTAAATTAATTAACGTGGGCATCATTTTAACTCTATTTAACCCATATTTTAAAACTCGTTTCAAAGCCTTTCACGTTAGCAACGTCTTCTCTGACTATTCCAGGTCTCAGTGACAACCTGCTTCTTTCTTATAGTTCTTGTGATCTGAAACACACAATTTAGCATTTATTCTAAACTGCCTCTTATTATTTCTTCTCTCCCCAATTAGAGCATAAATTCTTTGAGGGTATGAATTCTGTTTTACACATCTTTTATTATCCTACCACAGCCCCAAGCACAATTCCGAAAATAGTGCTTAATAAATACCTGTTGATTAATGAATACTTCCTGAATTGCCTTTAAGGCACCATTCACACTTTCTTTCACCTTAGGGTAAGGGCAATTCTTCTGCTTCAGGAAATATGCCAAGATCCTCTAACTCTCTTTACCTTCTATTTTCTTTTTTAATATATAAAAGCAAATTTTGCAGAGAAGGGGGAATCTGACAATGCAGCAACATTCAAGAACGCCAATTTCTTTTCTCTAAGGACATTTTTTCCTCTGGCTTATTAAGAATGCAAGTAAATTTAGAGAATTGTCATCAAGACACAGCAGTTACCTCAGTTACTGCTCAGTCCCAGCTTCCATACCCAGAGCAGAGATGTGAAGCTGCACTAGCCAAAGCCTTTTCCTATGCTGAAAGAAGGTGGCTGCTCAAGTGTGCACCATGTCAATACCCCCTTCACAACTTGACATCATTCTTCAACCTCCTGGTCTTCCCATCTCTTACTCTGTAGCAAACACTGGAGGGAAAGGAAAAAACTAGGTACCTGATGGGGTTGTTTCTGCACGCTTTTAGCAGCAGCCGGCAAATTTCACTTAAGTAATACCCTCCTGGTTCTGCTAATTGATCACTGGATGTGTTCAGGTCATGTCTAAGGTCAAGAACTAAGATGTTTTACAGCTAAGGCCAAGAAGTGAGGAGCACAGACGATTCGCCAATCAGGAAGCCCAGGAATCAGTTCATAAGAAGAGAACAGAAGGAGTAGCCCACATTGATACTAGCAAAGAGACTCTAATACAGTAAAATGTTCGGCAGAAATAGAAGTGACTACTATGACAAGGAACCCTTCTCTGGAATATAAGTTTTTAATTCACTTTACTTAGAAACTGACAAACTGGACAGACGTCAGACAAACACAAGTTCACAAGGCTAACAGACTTAAATAGAGAGTATGGAGAGAAAAATGAGAGGGTAATTTCTGGTTTTACAGTAAGGGACTGCTTATAGGAATTAGGGTACAAAGAAGCAGAAGGTAGGGTTGTAGAACAACGTATCTATGAGAGGCAGAAGTGTGTCTACATTGATACTTTGATAGACCTCAAGATTCTACACTGTACTTCAACTTCCTTTGTAGAATATTTTGTGGATGACAGGAAAGTTTTTAAAAAAATGTTCCTCTTTCTTTAAGGACTTTAGAAAAGAGGGGGGAAAAAAGGTGGTGAATTAGAAACATCTCACATGTATATTTACACCTTAATTTATCCATCAAAATTTCCCACAGAGGTAACAAGGTCAACTAAATTAGCATCTTGAGCATCCCCACAAACACTTCCTCTAAATAATTTAGCCACTGGCCATCAAGCAGGTGGAAGACTGGAGTCAGACCTTGGCAAGTATACAAAATCAAATGTGTCTTTTGTGCCACCTTTCAGATACAGAAGCCAGTACTAAACTCAGTTTACCCACCTTTGGACAAAGACAAGATCTCTACATCCAATTATGCATTTTCTTCTTCTAGCTAACATTATACCACTTTCCCCTTTTCTGCAGAAGAGAGACCACAGTTTCACTAGTTTTTTGGATGCTAGATACTATTATGACTCCAATGATAGGATGACTACAGATACTCTAAACTTTTCTAATGACAAGTGCTATTAACCAAAGTAAAAAAGGAAGCATCTCATGCTGCAAGCCTGAGTGTTTGAGTGTTGCTCACTTGAGCTCTGTCTAGAACGTGCAAAGCAAGAGAAGGTCACAAAGATAGGAATGCCATTGCACAATCAGAGCATGGCAGTGAAGAGCTCTGGTAATTATGGGATGTCATGACACAGGTAGTTCTGGCCACAACTCCGGTTTACATATGTTCTAGGGTCTCCCTTTCAGCAAGAAGAACACAGTGGTAACATTTAAGATGAAGGTAAACACAGAGCTGACAGAGTTGGGTGAATTCAGTGTGGCATTGATTGATGACGTCTCAGTACACAGCCCGACAAGGGAGGGCTACGTGGAGCATGTAAAACAAGGATTTGGGTAGTTTTTACAAACAAGCCTGACAGTGGGTCCAAGGCATGTCAGCCTGGCAACTGAGGTGACATATTTAGAACACAAAGAGGAGAAGCAAACAGCCACCACTGTTTGAAGGTGGCCTGCTCTATTTCTCAATGGGCCATTTCATGAGGTGATGCTAAACAGAGATGACTGGACATTGCTGACTAACTTCTAGACCTTTGTGATTACTCAGTTCAACTGCCCTTTTACTAACCCACGGAGAGTGCCCAATAAAGTGACAGGGCAGGAAAATTTAAATAGCTTTTCCTTAATCTTATAAGGTATGTTTCTGGAGTAATGGAACCGAAGAAGTACCTTACAGTGATATTATCCTGCTTGCAGAAGTGCAGTATCCCAAACTCTCTTATCTGGTAATCACCTGCTGTATACATTTCGGTCTCCAACAAGGATAGGTCCAGGAGAATGAGGTTACACTCTAGACAAGCATCCTGTTTCCATCAATAGAACCCTGTGACAGAGCAGATGTGCTTTCTGCTGTCTTACTGATAGGCTGTTTTTCATAAACAGTCTAACTTTAGAGCCAGAATGGGGTCAGCAACCCAGCAGCCCAGAAATCATCTCCAGTTCAAATGAAATTAGCCAGTTCCATAAAGATTTTTCTGGCATACTTTGTACTGCAAGTCTCTGTTCTCCTGGGGGGAAAGGATGACCTCACATCTTCTCATTATTCTTTCTTACCCTTAAGGTATTTCTTGTCATCTATTATCATATAAGTCCTGTGTTGTTAGTTACCCTTGATGTGCACATCTTATTGCCCCAACTACACTATATAGTCCTTAAGGGCAAAGCCTGATTCTTCCACTTCTTGGAACCTGCTATAGCATGCAGCCCATGCATGTAGTTTGTATCAATAAAAGTTTGTTCATTTTTTGAGCCATGGACACCTGTGTTCATTTCTTCTGTGAAGCATTTGTCTTTATATATATATATATATATATATATATATATATATATATATATATATTCTATTTTAGTGGATCAAATAGTATTGCAAGTGCTGTGACTGCCAGAATTTCTCCATCAGATGAAAGGCAGGCTAATGTACTAGTTAAAAGAATTCATGGGCTTTAGAGCAAAAGGTACCTGAATTTAAATTTCAGTCCTGCCACTTCCTAGATATATGATCTCAGCCTCTCTGAACCTCAGTCTACTTACCTGTAAAATGCACATAACAAAAGTTATCTTATAGGATAATTGTGAGGCTTAAATCAAATAACTATGGTACAGTGCTTGACACGCTCAATAAATAAGAGTTAGTGTAGTGTGGCTTTGTGGTACTTACTTTTATTCTTACACTTTTTGCTCAAATGTTGTTCAGGCTAGTGGGCCCACTGGTTTCATCATGTTCTTTTAGCACAGTATTGTCAAACCTATAGTTAAGAGACACTGATTTTATAGGACTTGGTTTCCCTTTGTGCAAAAGGCAAATGAAATTAGTTACATAGACTTGTGTGGGGCAAAGGTGGTGCAAACAGGATACAAGTGGTGATTTGTGACTGTTTATGACACCTTGCTTCAGGCAAACCCTCAAAGCTGAATTTTCAGGCTTTTTACTCAATGGAAAAACTATACTACAGGTGACAAGTCAATTGAAACTCAGTCATCTCCAACAAAACCACCTCATGATATATATAACACACAGAAATAAAAGTGTGAAGCATAAAGCTTCATTTTGACTTTGTTCAATGTGCTTGGCCTACAATCTGGAAGTTTAATCTATGGCCTCAGTTCATGGGCTATTATTTCTGCCTGAAATGACTCTTTATCACTTTCATAACTATGAAAAATTTATAACTCTGAGTACAACATATTTCTATTTAGTGAGAAGTCTAGACTGGTATCTAGACCTCAAGGTTGATATGCACCCATTTCTAAGATTTAAAAAGTCTTAATCGCTCACATCTAGGCAGAGCACGTTTTTATTTCCTGCTTCTCTAGCACTCTCAGATTACTAGGAGTCAAAGAAACAAGTATCTATTTATCTGATGAATTCCAAGATCATGTGGTCCATCCTCCAGTCTGCTGGTGAGCCTTCAGGCTAATGGCCCTCAAAAGATACCCAAGGAAAGAAGTTAGATCTCAGATGAGGAGGAATGACTTCTGGACTAGGAGGCAGAGAACTTGATTTCAGTCTCCTGCACTGTCCCTAATTATCAATAGTCCTTTAGAATGTCATCATGCCTCTAAGTCTCAACTTTTTTCTGTAAAAGAGGAAGCAGGATGAGATGCTCGCTAAGGTCCCATGAGCTCTAAAATTCTATGGTTCAACAACAGTCTTCATGTCACGTTCCAACACCTTAAAAACAATCCTTCCATCTACTTCATTCACAGCCACCATCTGCCCATATCCCAGGGTCCTTCACAATGGAAAGTAGGCGGCTATGCCATGGGGAAAACACATCTCTTTTCATGATCTTCCCCAACACCCTTTGCTATAACCTGACAGCCAGAAGTAACTGTATAGCTGTGTGTAGCAGTACCTGGAATCAACAGGACATACAGCTATATGTGTGTTTCAGCATTGTTATAGCTCTCGACGAAACCGAAACTATGCATTGGGCTCCTGTGTTTCAAATAGTGTTTTCTGGGGATTATGGTAAAGTTTATTTGAGTTTCAAGAAAGAGAGATCTGTTCAAGCTGATTCCAGAAATAATTAGTTTGGGCTTTTTTTAATGCAAAGATTCAGAGACCTCATAGAAATCCAAGACCTTGCCATCCAACCTCATAGGAACCACAGTAGGAAACAAAATCTTTTAGGATGACAAAGGGCACATTCCCTGCCCCTACAGGTTCTCTGCATTCCCTGGTGCATCTTCTCTATATACATTTACCTTGTTCTTCCTTCTACCAACTGGTTTCTTCATGTTTACTCATAGTGTTTGCCTCCTCACAAGCTTGATTTAAATATCTTTTCCATTGGCTTTAGTTCTAATCCTCTTATCTCTCAATACCCCCATTCATCTTCTGACCCCACCATTGACTACCTTTTACTTTTGGTTTTCTAATTGCAAATGTTTGCAAGAGCAATTGTATTGGACTGCCACATCTTTTTTAAAGCCAAGCCACACAGGAAATTCATGGCTGCCCAACCCTGGCTAGACAGTCCAGAATCTAGTGCCCTGTCTTGGACCCATTTAATTGGACAAGGTTTTTAAAATAGTTACTACCTATCAGAACTGTGCATGAAGTAGTCTTCCTCAGATCGGGGTATAGGCAGGCAGGCATTTGAAGTTCACCAGATAGTTCCTATCTTGCATGAGCATTTTGCAAATACTCTGCAGGACTTTGCAGAGTAGACTTTTCTAAAAGGTAGCTCCCTGAGTCCAGAACCAAGGTTGTATATTTACTTTTTATATCCTTTCCTATGAAAACAACAACAAAAGGCTGAACTGATACACAGTGTAACAGTCATTTCTTGGGTAACTTATGTGTGTGATTGAGCAGATGTCTACACAACTCATAGTTACAATTTACCTCTAGAATCATTTAGTTTACCATTCCTCTTTTATTATCTGAGAACAGGTCTTAATGAACTACCTCTGAGGATTATTTCTAAGGACACCTAACAAAATATTGTAAAGCTGCTTAATAAATGCTGCTACATATTGTATAGTGGCATTTTCATATTAATACCACAAATAATAGCTCTTTTAAGCATCTTACACCTTTTTTATCTTTTTATGTCCAAAGAGACTTGGTTGAGAAACTGACACCTACTTTCTGAGAAATGCAATATTTTTACACTACACTAGGGTTTTCATAAATCCTCAGCTATAACTCTATAATGTGTTTTATACCACCAACTCCCACATCATTCCTATATTATTATAAAATCCAAGTGACTACACTATAAATTTTAAGACATGGACTTTGAAACCCTCAACTTTCCTGTCATCAGGGCTTCAGGCATTTTAAGAAACCAATCAAGACTGGCAGGAAAGAGAGAGGAAAACAGAGGACAATTCAGGCATTTTTTTCCCCTAGAAAAGGAAAAGGACATCTTTGCCAAAAGGCTGTATGAAAGGAAGACAGGCAAATAGAGGAGAAATTTGTGTTTTAGTTCTGCAAATTCTCCCAAATATTTTAAGTCTTAGTTTAAATGTTAAAATCTAAAGTCTATGTAGTTTTAAAATATACACACTACTTTATGTAAAATAGATAACCAACAAGGACCTACTGTATAGCACCGGGAACTATACTCAATATCTTATAATAAACTATAATGGAAAAGAATCTAAAAAAGAATATATATGTATATCTGAATTACTTTCACTATACACCTGAAACTAACACAACTAACACAGCATTGTAAATCAACTATATATTTCAATAAAAACTAATTAATTGATTAATTTTTAAAAGTAAAGTCTGTATAATCTTATAAAGTATGCTCAGGGAAATTTAAAATTTCCCAGGTAGACTCAGGAAAATCTTAAGAGATCTTCTGCCAAAATATCTGAAGTAGTAAAATCCTTCAGACTCCCTTGGATTGAAGACCCATTTGAGTACAAGAGTCTCCTCCAGCTCTCAGAATTTCTGGAAGGCTGTCTGGAGATGCCTGCCGAAGGCACTTCACCAGTCATCACGGAGGGGCAACCAGGATTGGCTCAACTGTCTTGAGGCTCTTCCAAGGAATCAAGATGGCCCAGCTTTTGTTTTATCTTTTTGTTGTTTTTTTTAATATGAAGTATTTACAGAAAATCCTGATAGATAAAATTAAAATATAAAATATGTTATTAGTTCTTTTGAGAAGAAAAAAAATTTCAAGATAACATCAGTTATTTTGCCTGTTAAAAGTGCTAGTGCTCTCAATTTTTGAATCCACCACACAATCAACCCAATCTTCTAAACCTTCTCTGCTTACCATTACCCCATAATTTAATTCATGTTCAGAATTATCTCACTGAGAAATGTCCATATCCTCAGAAATCCAAGAAAGATGTAATTAGGCTTGCTGTACTCTCTATATTATAGCATGGACACCTTTTATTACCATGATATGAGTTTGATTTTACAAGCTCTCCAGAGACTTGAATTATCCTTGTCTGAACAGCCAGCTGCCTATAACATAGGCTGCTTACCCAGTAAAGAAAGTAGTCAGCTTTTCAACTCAATTTTTCTCATTTTTTAAATAAGAAGACTATATATATATATATATATATATATATATTTATTTATTTATTTATTTATTTATTTATTTTAAAAGAGATAACACTTGAACCAAGGAGGTAAAGGCTTGTACACAGAAAACTACAAAATTGAAAGAAATTGAAAAAAAATAAATAAAGGCAGATCCCCTGTGTTTATGAATAGGAAAACTTAATATTGCTAAATTGTTAATGCCACTCACAAAGTGATTTGTAGATTAAATGTAATCTCTATCAAAATTCTAACTGCCTTTTTGCAGAAATGGAAAGGACAATTTCGAATTCATATGGAATTGCAAGGGGCTTCAAATTACTAAAACAATATTTGGAAAGAAAAACAAAGTTGGAGGATTCAAATTTCTCAATTTCAAAATTTACTGTAAAGCTGCCATAAACAAGATACTGTATAATAGCATAAAGACCAGTGGAATAGAACTGACAGTCCAGATATAAAGCCATACATTGATGGCAAACTGATTTTTTACAAGAGTGACAAATCCATTCAATAGGGAAAGAAGAGTCTCTTCAGCAGATGTTGCTAAGACAACTGGATTTCCACATGCCTAAGAATGAAGTTGGATTCTGATTTCATATAATATACAAAAAATCGACACAAAATGGATCAATGGCCTAAATATAAGAGCTAAAGCCATAAAACCCTTAGAAGAAAACATACGGATAAATCTTCATGACCTTGTATTTGACCATGGCTACTTACATATTACATCAAAAGCATGAGCAACAAAAGAAAAAAATAATAAATTGAGCTTCATCAAATTTAAAAACTTTTTGCATTAAAAGACACAAGAAAGTGAAAAGACAACTTACAGAATCAAAGAAAATATTCTCTAAATAATATATCTGATAAGGGTTTAATATTCAGAATATATAAAGTACTCCTCCAACTCAACAGCAAAAAGACACAAGCACAATTTTTAAAAATGGGCAAAGAAAAAAAAAATGGGCAAAGGACTTGAATAGACATTTCTCCAAAGAAGATATAGAAATGGCCAGTAAGCACATGAAAAAATGCTCAACATCATTAATCATTAGGAAAATGCAAATCAAAACCATAATGAAAAACCATCTTTATACTTACTAGGATAGCTATAATAATTATTTTTAAAAAGAACAAGTGTTGCTGAGGATATGGAGAAATTGGAATCCTCATACATTGCTGGTGGGGATATAAATTGGTACAGCTACTGTAAAAAATGATAGGATGGTTCCTCAAAATGTTAAACACATAATTACCATGTGACTCAACAATTCTACTCCTAGCTCTATAACTAGAAGAATTAAAGCAGGAAATCTAACAGATACTTATAAGCAAATATTTATTGCAGCATTATTCACAACAACTAAAATGTGGAAACAACCCAAGTGTCAAATCAGCAGATGAATGGATACAGAAAATGTTTCACATACTTAAAATAGAATATTATTTAGGCATTAAACGGAATGATGTTCTGACACAAGCTAGAACATGAATGAACCTTGAAAATATTGTGCTGAGTGAAATAAACCAGACATAAAAGGACAAGTGGTATATGATTCCACTTACATGAAATATCTAAAATAGGCAAATTCATAGTAACAGGAAGTGGATTAAAAGTTACTAGACATTGTGGGGATGGGAGGCTGGAGAGTTAATGGTTACAGAGTTTCTGTTTAAGATGAGGGAAGAGATATGGGAACATATGTATATGTATAACTGATTCACTTTGTTATAAAGCAGAAACTAACACACCATTGTAAAGCAATTATACCCCAATAAAGATGTTAAAAAAAAGAGAACCTGCTATATAAAAAAATAAAATTTAAAAAATGTTTGCAGAGGTGGTTCATTATAAGTCTCTCTACTTTTGTGTATGCTTGAAATTTTCCATGATAAAAAAAAAGATATATGATCATGATAGTTACACAGCATTGTGAATATAATTAATACCACTGAAATGTGCACTTGAAAATGGTTAAAATGAAAAAAAATTGTTATTTATGTTTTACCTCAATGAAAAAGTAGAAAAAGAAGTTAATACTACTACAGATCCAGTTAACCAAGAAACTGAATGCCTCAGTATAATTTGGTTCCCTTTGAATTAGTCTTCAAAAGTTATCAATCTCTGTTTAATCTAACCTTGCTTTTTACAGAACGTTGAAAGGGTCACTTTTTACCACTCACCTAGAATTTTATATTATGTCAAAATCTCTTCTAATCCTTTCTAGGATTTCAGTCCAGATTGAAGTTAAGTGACCTCCTAGTAGCGTGTACTCAACTTTCAGCTGGTTTTTGTTTCAAGTATTTGTATGCTGTTTTGATGTATGTCAGCCACCAACACGTCCCCACTCATTTAACAGAGTTAAATAAAAGTATGGCCATCTATCCACTCTTTTTGACTTTTCTGCTCCTGTCTTTCTATTTTTCCAGTCACCAAAAGAAGTAAAAAGAACAAAATGAGTATGAAATAAGTTCCCTCGTCACTGGGACCCTCTGTGATTAACTGTTTGACAATCATAATGTTTCTCTCCTGTTTCACATCAGGCCTTGGCATCTCCATTCCAGCAAGAATCGCAAGCTGTTAGATGGTACTTTAATTGGCTAGTAATTTAAATACATAAACACCCACTATGTTCATGCAGAGAAACTCTGCTTCTTGTTACAGCATGTGTAAGTACCAAAAAGAAAATAAATAAATAACTCTACCATATAAATTTAAGTAATACTTAAACACAACATAGTGAGGATACTTAAGTAACATTTATTTCTTTATTATACGTAGAATTTTTTAATATATAAAATTAAAAATATCATAAAGTATAAAGAAGGAAATTAAAATCCTCAAGGAAATTAAAATCCTCAAAAAAACCTTACTACCCAGAAAGGAACAAGACTAATATTTAGGTATGTTTATTTAAGTTCTTTTCTGTACTCACACACACACACATAACTGGGATCAGAAAGGATTTTTATCTCATTATAAAAATCATTCATTATATAAAATTTGTAAAATATAATAAATTAAGGACAACAAAATTATTTTTATCATTCAGATGTAATAATTGTTACATTTTTGCTATGTATACGTCCTGAGTTTTTCTGTCTATTAATAAAGTTTTGACTATAGAACACATAAATGTTAATTATCTAAATTTTTAAAATATAGAATGTTATTAAGAAAATGTATCACTGGTGTATATACTTCTTGAAATATAGACATAGCTACATAGCTACAACAATATTATTTTAAAGAGATTCTAATAAACTCAAAATGGAGTAAAGACCTAAATGTAAGGCCAGACTCTATCAAACTCTTAGAGGAAAACATAGGCAGAACACTCTATGACATAAATCACAGCAAGATCCTTTTTGACCCACCTCCTAGAGAAATGGAAATAAAAACAAAAATAAACAAATGGGATCTAATGAAACTTAAAAGCTTTTGCACAGCAAAGGAAACCATAAACAAGACAAAAAGACAACCCTCAGAATGGGAGAAAATATTTGCAAATGAAGCAACTGACAAAGGATTAATCTCCAAAACTTACAAGCAGCACATGCAGCTCAGTATCAAAAAAACAAACAAGCCAGTCCAGAAATGGGCAGAAGACCTAAACAGACATTTCTGCAAAGAAGATATACAGATTGCCAACAAACACATGAAAGGATGCTTAACATCACGAATCATTAGAGAAATGCAAGTAAAAACTACAATGAGGTATCACCTCACACCAGTCAGAATGGCCATCATCAAAAAATCTGCAAACAATAAATGCTGGAGAGGGTGTGGAGGAAAGGGAACCCTCTTGCACTGTGGTGGGAATGTAAATTGATAGAGTCACTATGGAGAACAGTATGGAGGTTCCTTAAAAAACTAAAAATAGAACTACCATATGACCCAGCAATCCCACTACTAGGCATATACCCTGAGAAAACCATAATTCAAAAAGAGTCATGTACCACAGTGTTCATTGCAACTTTATTTACAATAGCCAAGACATGGAAGCAACCTAAGTGTCCATCGACAGATGAATGGATAAAGAAGATGGGCACATATGTACAATGGAATACTACTCAGCCATAAAGAGAAATGAAATTGAGTTATTTGTAGTGAGGTGGATGGACCTAGAGTCTGTCATAGAGTGAAATAAGTCAGAAAGAGAAAAACAAATACCGCATGTTAACATATATATATGGAATCTAAAAAAAAAAAAATTGTTCTGAAAATCCTAGGGGCAGGACAGGAATAAAGACACAGATGTAGAGAATGCCTTGAGGACACGGGGAGGGGGAAGGGTAAGCTTGGACGAAGTGAAAGTGGCATGGACATATATACACTACCAAATGTAAAATAGATAGCTAGTGGGAAGCAGCCACATAGCACAGGGAGATCAGCTCGGTGCTCTGTGACCAGCTAGAGGGGTGGGATAGGGAGGGTGGGAGGGAGATGCAAGAGGGAGGAGATACAGGGATATATGTATATGTATAGCTGATTCACTCTTTTATAAAGCAGAAACTAACACACCATTGTAAAGCAATTATACTCCAATAAAGATGAAAAGAAAAATAAGAGATCTACACACGTCACTTAGCAATAGAAGGTGACTATTTTCTCATGTCATCAAATATTCTGCTGCTTAAATGTTACTATTTATGTAAAATTTTATAGTCTATATCTATCATAATTATCCTATCTTAGGCTATTTAATTGAGCTATCTTCTGTTCAAATTATGAGGGTACCAATTGTTTTGCACCCTCATCAAAAATAAGAATTATTATTATACTTTTAAATCTTCACTAATTTAATAGACAGAAAATGATGTCTTGTTTTACTTTTTAATTTACCATGGTTTGATTATTAGTGATTTTAACCTTTTCTAACATATATGGTGATCATTTGTTTTACTTTTGTGAAGCGCCATTGTGTCTCTTACCCATTTTCCCTTATTTTTTCTATTGAATTGTAATAACTTTTTCTCTACAAAGTTATGAATGCTTCCTCTTTCATAAAAATGAAACAAATGTTACAAGCTGGTTTTCATTTTAAATTTGTTTGTAGATTTTTAAATGAAATCAAATCTACCATTTTTTTTCCATTTAGCCTTCTTTTATAATTACATAGTTCTTCCCTGCTTTTCAGTTATTTAAATTTTCACCTATATTTTTTAATAGTTTTTGTTTTCCTATTTAACTCTGAATATATTTGTAATTCAATTTGGTATATTATTTGATGTAAGCAATTGAGCTTCCTAATTTTTCCAACTGTTTAATAGCAATAATCAAGTTATTGGAATGTCTACACTTTTTTGAAATGCTAGCTTTGTCATATACTAAATGTTATATTGATATATATTTGATTTGGTCTGCTTCTGGACTTTCTTTTCCATTCCATTGATAGGTTTATTAACACTGCATTGTTACAATTACTGTTACTTCATAAACATCCTAATGTCTCTCAGTTCAAGTGGTCTCTTTTGTTTCTTCTTCAAAAATATTTTTGCCAACATTATATTATTAAGTTTTCAAAACAATTTAAACTCATTTTACTATAGTATGGAAAATTTCCCCTCAAGAATAACACAAAACTTTTAGTTCGTTTTATGACCTTGAACAAGATATCCAAAACTTAACTTTCCACATGATGATCTTTAAGAATCTCCTTTCTGTGCTATTCTTTAGATCTACGCAAAAAGAGATTTTTACCATTTTTCAGAAAGCAACTCTAACAAGAGCCAAAAGAGCATCCTAGTTAATTACATGCTTATACTGATCATACATGCAAAAAAACAATGATGCTTCTGACTCTGACCTTTACCTATATGTGGATAAGATTGAACAGATCAGTAAGTAGTGATCCTCTTAAGATCCTCAGCTGCAATTTCTAAATTTTGGTAGAACAATGAAATTCTGTGTAGTTAAAAGAGTCACAATATTTATGGTGGTGGTGAATCATTAGTGGCTGTAAGTTCTCTGAAACTTGAAGTTTTGATTCAGGGTCCTTAGCAATTTCATGTAAGTTCTTTAGGAATCCTGCTGCCATCTATCCTTTGCAAGTACCCAGCCTAGAAGAACCAGGCTCTACAGAGCATTGCTTTAAGTAAATTAATCTGACAAGAAAGCCTCAGAAGTAGAAATATACAAGAAACCTTCACTACTATCACTTACAGAGAGTTTTCTCTTTGACTGTATGTGAATTCTTTACATTGTCCTTTGATTCTTTTTGGTTTCCTTTTCTAAAAAGGGCAAAATTTTTGCAGTTACATTCAGTGACTAGAAACTCTAAGTTTCTAAATTTGTATCTTGCAACTTCTTTCCCAATCTTACAACATGGCAACTAAGTGTTTGTTAGTTGACTTTTTCAAGGTAAATTTTTTGCTATATGAATAGTTTATTTTTGAAAGATGAATTGCATTTCCAAAATTTCAGAAATCAATGATATGGGTGATAATGCTTAAAGCGCCATAGAGAAAAATAAGTCCTCTTTTTCATTCAGACTCTACTACCTCAATGTAGAGGTAGTAGAATCCGAACTACCAAGGATTGAGGCGTCCAAAACCTCAGTCTTTCCCTTCTTCCTCTTTTGGCTACAGAAAAAAGGTATTTCATTCCTTGAGATCCTTTTTAGTTTGCCTGTATGTGAAGGAAAGGAGCTTCTTCAAGAATCTACAAGTTTGACCCATTTATTCATGTGTCCATTCATCAAATATTTATTGAATATTTGCATTATACTAGATATCATGCTAAGAATTGAATTGTAATTTTTGTGATAATCTTTGATTTGTAATACTGGAGCATGCTAATATGAAGTCTACAATTTGGGTCTAAGGGAAAATACAGAGAAATTAAAATAGATTTTAATATATCCACTGTGACCATTTATAGCAAGCTTTCTCTAGAATCATTTTCAGCATTTATCTCTTGATCTTCTCTTATTTGTCTAACTTTCAAAAAGTGAAACTATATTTACTGTTAGATTCAGAAAGTGTAATTTCTACTGGTAGTCGCTGTGACATTTACCTGCTAAAGTCTATCTTCTCAATGCACTGCTTCATCTCCTGGACTATTCTCTACCTCCCATCCTAACTTAATATATCTGACTCGGGATATAAGATGTCATATTAAAAGGACCAGTTAACAATTATGCTTTCATGACCTATGCTAATAGAAATGTTGAAAGGCATTGTTCATAAAGGAAGTAAAAGACACCACATGGGAACTTGGGTCAAGAAAGAAAGGGAGTGGGAAGGAGGGAGGAAGGGAGAGAAAGAAAGAAAGAAAGAAAGAAAGAAAGAAAGAAAGAAAGAAAGAAAG